>NC_142752.1:11382500-11492500 GCF_051943395.1 Hippocampus bargibanti
TCGTCCGTCCTCTCAGTGTCCCACTTCTTTGCTAACTAACCTCTTTCTCTGTATACACTCCTGCACCTCCCCATTCCACCACCAAGTCTCCTTATTTACCTTTCTTCCACTCGATACACCAAGTACTTTCCGACCCGTGTCTCTGATTATGTTCGCTGTAGTTTGCCAGTCATCTGGAAGGACCTCTTGCCCACACAGTGCTTGTCCTACCTCCTTCCTAAATGTCATGCAACACTCTTCTTTTTTCAACTTCCACCATTTTGTCCTCACTTCAGCCTTTGGTTTCTTCATCTTCCTCATTGCCAGCGTCATCCTACACACCACCAACCTATGCTGTCTGGCTACACTTGTTGCGTCACACGCGTGTATGATTTTGAAGTGCGCCTTTCAACACTTTCATGTCTTTCAATTCCTTGATCTCCTTGATGTGCGTATCACCCTGACGCATAGCACACGCTTGCAAATTGTATAAAAAGAGCTGTCGCGGGACAGAGAGATTGGGCGAACCACGGGGCAGAATCCTCTCAGACTCACGCCCGGCTCACGCCGGGCGTCGGACGGACATCACGGCACGACTTGCTCAACTCCACGCCACGATCAAGCTCTGCGCGTCACCTGCCTGGGAGATCTGACAGCGAACCTACTTACAAATAAAGAGAAACATCAAACTCTTTACACTCTCACCAACCACTACTTTGAAGTCACTGATTTCCTTTAGATGGTGCCGTTGACACAAAATGTAGTCTACCTGTGTACTTCTGCCTCCACTCTTATAAGTCACCCTATGTTCCTGTCTCTTCTGGAAGAAAGTATTCACAATAGCCATTTCCATTCTCTTAGCAAAGTCAACCACCATCTGTCCTTCAGCGTTCCTCATCTGGTGTCCAAACGTGCCCATCACCTCCTCATCATCTTTGTTTCCTGCGCCAACATGTCCATTGAAGTCTCCACCAATTACAACCCTCTGACTTATCGGGATGTTCTGTATGACTTCATCAAAGTCCAACCAAAATTTCTCCTTCTCCGCCAGCTCGCATCCTACTTGTGGGTCATACCCACAAACAACATTGAACATCACACCTTCAATTTCTAGCTTCAGACTGATCATTCTATCTTATTTTTGACTGGACTGTTTATTGAAAAAAAGGGGAAATATCACCCCCAGGGTGACAAACAAGGAACTACCGTCTAAATAACTCCTGTCAAAATAACATAATGATAATATACTGTACATCTCAAGAAAAAAAGGATGAATAAGTGTGTGTGAATAATTACTACTAATAATAATACATTTCATTTATAGGCCCCTTTCAAAACACTCATTCTTATCCTGATGTAGTAGGTTGTTTTTGTTCCGTTTAATCTGAATGTCTCGAGTGAAGTGACCGATGAATGTAGACAAATATCTGGAAATCGGCATTTGCGTCTGCATGAACACAGAGACAAAGACGTTGTTGTGTGTGTGTGTGTGTGTGTGTGTGTGTGTCTGTGTGTGTGTGTGTGTGTGTGTGTGTGTGTGTGTGTGTGTGTGTTTGTGTGTGTGCGCGTGTGTGTGTGCGCACAAGCATTTGTGTTGTGACCTTGGACACCTGACTGTCTCCCGCCAATTAAAATTCCAGCAGTAATTAAAGCACATTAGAAACAAGGGAACGCTGCAAGGGCGAGCGGCTGCACATGGTAATTAGGTGGCATGTGCGAGCAGCCGCGGGCGATTGTTTGTGTGTGCGTGAGACACTGATGGATTTCTCCAGCAATCTCGTGTGATTGATTCCTATGTATGAAATTGGATTATGCGTTGTGTTGAAGTGATGGCGTCATTAGCAGGTTGCTACGCAAGTACAGTTTGACTCTATTGATTTGGGGAAGCTTAATATTAATGTAGCATCCCAAATAGCTTCGGGCAGTTCACTTCTCTCTCTCTATCTCTCTCTCTCGCACGCACACATGTACGCTGCTAAGAGTACTATTTAAAATAAATGTGGCAGGTTTGCCAGCTCAGAGCATCGTCTCTGTTGCCAGGGTTACCGGTGATCCTCTGGACCTGCAGAAATGCACGTGAGGGGAACACCTGTCGTGTGTGAAAGCATCATCGCTTTTTATGAATTTAGACTCATTGTTACGTTGAGGCCATCGTACAGACGTAGGGACGCAGTAGATATTGAAAATTGTGTGGGACCCGCATGCCGATAATTTCCGGGTAGAGTGAACGCTGGTGCGAATGGTTGCCGCTGCTCACCCGCACAAAAACAATCCTGTGACTGTAAAGTGTCCTTGAGCGTTTTGAAAGGCGCTTAGAAATTAAATGTATTATTATTATTATTATTATTATTATTATTATTATTATTATTTCACATAGTTGTCAGTGAACTGAGTCCTCCCCACAAAATCTGGATTCAAATGCCATTCACCTGTTCCAGCCCTCTAAAAACAAACAGTCTTTTGTTAGCCATTTTTATGACAACAATTTGCTCTGTGTTGCATGAAAACACTAACACTGTAAATAATTAAGTTGTTTGATAAAAAGTGTCATGATGGTGATATCTGTGTTGATAGTTGTTCATATTACGCGCTTTGTTCCAGCTTCAGCTGTTGTTAAAGCGCGATATAAATCAATATGTATTGCAGTGACGTGCAGTCAGGGGAGGCAGGTGAGGCTGTGCCTCACCTGTCATCATGGAAATATCAAATGAAAAAATAAATTAAACAGTTATATTTATTTAGTGATTTGTACTTTAAAGTTCTTTTCCATTTAACTTCACCATTTTTGGATTTTTTTTCCAAATCGCTGAATTTTCACATTTACCGTTAAAATACTAAGTAGAGACGAGCGGTGAGGCAGCAGCCGGCTGAGCCTCACCATGGATTGCGCAATATCGCTATTAAAGTGTTCAAACGCTTTTAGTATATGAACTACATTTCTACAGTTCAGCTGGTGTATATAATGTAGAGTCACTTTACATTATAAACACTGTACTACCGTGTTTATTTTATTTTTATCAAACAGTGTGCATAGGTTAGGCACACAGTTCTCCTGCCTCATGACAGGGGGCGCTGGTGATTACAGAGATTCTTCTTGTGCCTCCTCGGCTGTAGAATAATAGAGTTAGTGGCAGCAAGCTACAGTAAACAGTTAGCAAGTTAAGTGCAGCCATCCAGTCATTTTTTTGTGTTGTTTGGCCTCACTTTCAGAATGGAGGATTGCATATCTAAATTGAAAGAAATACAGAGACTTTTAAAAGAAGAAAAGATAAGATAAGGAAGGCTTTTACAAAGAAGGTATGGATGCCTTTTTTCAGAAGAAGTGGCGCATGGACTTCATTTATAAGTAAAGGTAACACGATAATGTGTTTTTTATTCTTTTTTTCTATGCTACAGTTTATATAAAGAATGCTCACATGAAATTTTAAACAAAACGCGTTAACTGTTGCCAATCAAATGGTGAATAAGCTACTCTGTAGAGTTCACATGTTTGTAAATCTGACTGTGATGAAGTCAGTGCCTCACCAGCCATGAACCTCACCGCACGTCACTGATGTATTGTATTGTATTGTATTGAAAGTGCGACTTAAAGATGGCGTGACATGTGAGAATTAGAATGCGAGTTATGGCCCATAGCAGCTCTTTGCATGTGTTCTCAATTTTGTACTGTTCACTGTACATCGGCGGTTGCAGCGTATCTCAAATATCTCATGTTTCAGCAGGCAACGTAAAGTAAAAAATACACTAAGAGACTGGCTGTAACTCAACAAACTCGAAAAAATAACATAATTATATTCATCGCAGGACACAGTGATTCTATTGGAGGTATGCTGAGGCTAGACTTGACGAGATCGTCGCCCCCGGCAATGCTGGGTATTGACGAATTGCCATGGCAACCACTGTGCGGTAAAAAAAAAAAAAGTGTGCGAGTGCGGGTTAGTAAGGCGGACGAACGAGACGTGAGGGTGTAAGGCAGGCGAGGGTGCGGATTGCGGGGTTCGCTGTTGCCATGGAGAGAGGGTGGCCGCATCCCTCCCCAGTCGTCGTACTGCAGCATGCACACGGCCCCGTCGCCATGGCGACCGCCACCAGAGTGCAGCGGAGGTAAAGCCGGGCAGATGCCAAAGGTACACAGACTGAGAGAGAGAGTGAAATAGAGGAAGAGAGAGAGTGAGAGAAAGTGAGAGAGAAATAGAGGATGACTGAAAGACAGACTGAACGAGAGAGAGAGAGAGAGAGATGGACAGAGAGAGCGAAAGAGAGCGTGAAAGAGAGAGATAGAGAGAGAGAAATAGAGGAAGAGTGAGAGACAGAGCGACAGAAAGAGAGAAAAATGGAGGATGAGAGAGAGAGAGAATGGGAGGGAGAGAGTAAGAGAGAGAGAAAGAGAGAGAGAAAAAGAAAGAGAGTGAGTGAGCGTGAGAGAGACGAAGAGGAAGAGAGAGAGCGAAAGAGAGGGAGACAGAGAAAGAGAGACAGAGAGAAAGAGAGAAAGAGAAAGAGAGACAGAGAAAGAGAGAGAGGAAGTGAGAGGGAAAGAGGGACAGAGAGAGAGAGACAGAGAGAGTGAAAGAGAGAGAGGGAGAGAGAGACAGAGAAATACAGGAAGCGAGAGAGAGAGAGAGAGAGAGAGAGAGAGAGAGAGAGAGAGAGAGAGAGAGAGAGATAAACAGAGAGAGAGAGAGAAAGAGAGAGAAATAAAGGACAAGAGAGAGAGAGAGAGAGAGAGAGAGAGAGAGAGTAAGAGAGAGACAGACAGAAAGAGAGAGAGAGAGTGAGAGAGAAAGAGAGAAAGAGAGAAAGAGGGAGAAGAAATATTCACAGAAGAAAAAAATGAGGAAAAAGAGAAAGAGAGAAAGCAAGATAAAAGCAAGCCGAGCGTGAAAGCGGCTGGGCTAAAAAAACAAAAAAAAAACAAAACGCCAATCATTCACCAATCAAGTCTCATCTTCAAACGTAGACGGCCGTAAACGTTCTGTTGTGACGGAAGCTGCTGCTGCTGCTGCTGCCTTCATTTAGATGTCGCGCACTAGCTGCTGTTCCACATTAAAAGGCAACTCGGCCACGAAAAAAAAAAGTTGTACTTGTGCCACCATGGGACCTGCATCCCTCTGCTGCTCCGGCGACCATTCATCATCATGACAAAGTTCTTATGAGGTCATCACATATCAGAGACACACACACACACACACACACACACAAACACACACACACACTGAAGGTCTTACCTGCGGTGTCTGGCGTACTTTCCACTGACGTGACCTGAACCATCGCAGCCCGCCGTCGGACAGCTGACAAGACAGACGACGATAAGGACATCAGAGACTTCTTATTAGTCAACAATATCATTAGAAATACAGTGATACCTCAGCTTACGAAGTTAATTGGTTCCCAGAAAGTGTGTGTAAGGCAAAAAGTGTGTCTGCCAAACATTTATTTCCCATAAGAAACCATTAAAAATAAGAATAATCCGTTTTCAGGTCCCCATGAAACATAATTTTCTACTAAATATACCTTATTTTACGTATAATAAATGTGCTATTGGATTGTAATTAAAGAAATAAACCGTACTGTATAATTAAGTTGTTTTATTTACCTTTATTATGGTCGTTGATGTAGTTGCCTCTTGATGATATCCGAGTGAAGTTGCTATGCTTTCTCTGCGATAATCACTAACACCCTGCTAGCTGCTTTTCGTTAATCCAAATCAACAGACGTTTTTCAACCTATTCTATTGCCGGAGACCGTTACATAATAGCAAAAGTACTCCACTTGACAAGAAACCACGTCTGCACTCAAAGAAGGTGATGTGGAAAAGTAATCTGCCCGCCACCGTGGTGCTATGTGATTTGGTTCGTCAGCCGAAAACTAGTTCGTATGCCAAGATTATATTCTCGCGAATTTAATGTTCGTAAGGTGAAAGGTTCGTGAGCTAAAGCGTTTGTAAACCAAAGTATCACTGTACTAATATTCACACACAAACAAGGATGCGCTAAATTCTATGGGTGCACCTGAATGTGTGGATTAGTTGTCCCGCAGGCTCCCGCGGAATCACAACCGCATCATTTACATAACCATGAGTCACCATGTGCTTCAAAGTGAGTGAGTATATAATAATAATACATGTATGTGTGTGCATGGAGAATAGGACACCGTGTATCCACTTAGTACATATTTTTATTTCTCACGTGTTCACTCAAGAGTCAAAGAGTCAAAAAGTTGGACATACCTGAAGAGTTCCTGCGTCACGGCTTCCACGACGGCTTCATATGATGACAACAAACGGCAAAAAAAGAAAAAGTGAGTGGAGACTGTTAGCGGGTGTGCTCGTCACGACAAGTTACCATGTAAACGCGGCGGACGGAAAGTGCTCTCGACACGTGCGGCAAAGACGCCAGAGCTAAAATAAGCACTAGGGAGGTGCGAAGTGCAACTTGGCGCGGATGTTGAAAGGGAAACAGACGGAAATGGAAAAACATGAGGAGGGAGCAAAAAAAAAGAACTAAAAAAATAGGGAGAAACAAATCCTTCAAGGAGGTAAAATGGCAAAAATACAACTTGAGGGGGTCATGTTTCAGTTTGCAACCAACAGGTGGCGCTATAGGGCCCCACCTGTAACAGCACAGGGGTTGGTCGTTTTAATCAGTGGCAGTTAAAAGGACTCCCGGCACGCCCATTCAGTGTTGGGTCATTGTTTGTTTCATCTTGTCATGTTTTACTCGTGGTTTTGTTTGCTACTTTGGACCTTTCTGTTCTGATAACTTTGTTGTTTGAGATTTTACTCCTCCTGACTTTATTTATAACAATAATAATGATACATTACATTCATGAGCGCCTTTCAAAACTCTCAAGGTCACTTTACAGTCCATCCTGCCTGCAGTTTTGGGGTCCACCAACACCACCTCCTTGCAAATCGTGACCGAGGGAAGCAAAGGAGAGAGGCGGGGAGTTACGGGGAATTTAAAAAAATATTATGATACAATGTATGTGAAGGATTCAATGATGTTATTTGTTTTTTTTTTTACTTCAAGATGACGCCAACAAGAGCTGGCAGCAGCTCCTGTATTTTGTTTTTCTACTTCTTTCTTTCCTTTCCTCTTCCTGTCATTACTTTGCTACTGTGAAATGTAAATTTCTCCACTGCGAGACAAATAAAGGTACATCCAATCCAATCCAAAAGACCATAAATTTGCTGCTGTGAATAGTGAATTTCTCAAGTGTGAGACTAATAAAGGTTAATCTAATGTAATTTAATATAAATGGAGAAATCACAAAGTCAAGGTGAGAAGTGGGTGAATGGGCAAAAGAAGAAAGGCGCAAACAGAATGTGAAACCAAAGAGGCAGAGAGACAAAATGATCAGGAGAAAAACAAAAGGAAGTATGGCAGAGAAGGAAGTTCGAGGATGTCAAAAAGAGAAAAGCCAATGAGAGGAAAATGTAAAAAATGGAGTCTGCGAAAGGAAAGAAAAGTTAGCAGGAAGGGAAGTCCGATCTTGGAGGACGTCCATCAGGTTTGAGATCGAAAAGGGGTAAAGAATCAAACAAAGTCAAAAGGGGAAAGAAGGAAGTAACAAAAAGGGGTTATAAAAAAAACATCAGTCGCAGAGAGTTTGGCCTAATTTGTTCCGCATCATGTCAGAAAATGCAGTCGGGCAGTAAGATAGATAGCTGGCTATCTATGAACTATCTATTAGCGCGGTAGCTATATGGCTACTTAGCTGGCTGGCTGGATTGTCTATCTATTATCTATCTATTGGCTGGCCAGCTATGTGGCTATTTAGCTGGCTGGCTGGATTGATAGCTGGCTATCTATTAGCTGTCTATTAGCTAGTGAGCTATGTAGCTATTTAGCTGCCTGGCTGGATAGATAGCTGGCTATCTATTAGCTATATATATATATTAGCTGGCTTTCTATATGGCTGGCAGGATTGATAGCTGGCTATTTATTAGCTATCTATTAGCTTGCGAGCTATGTGGCTATTTAGCTGGCTGGCTGGATTGATAGCTGGCTGTCTATTAGCTGTCTATTAGCTAGTGAGCTATGTAGCTATTTAGCTGCCTGGCTGGATAGATAGCTGGCTATCTATTAGCTATGTATATTAGCTGGCTTTCTATATGGCTATTTAGCTGGCTGGCAGGATTGATAGCTGGCTATTTATTAGCTATCTATTAGCTTGCGAGCTATGTGGCTATTTAGCTGGCTGGCTGGATAGATAGTTGGCTATCTATTAGCTAGTTTTCCATCTATTTGAGTTACTTGCGGGTTGAGTAAACGCTGGCGTGTGTGGCTACCGCCACTCACCCACAGAAAAACTCATCCTGTGACTGTAAAGTGACCTTGAGAGTTTTGAAAGGCGCTTATAAATGAAATGTATTATTATTATTATTATTATTATTATTATTAAACTGGAAAAGCAACAAGCCGTTGAAAGGAGAAAAAAAGAGGAAGAGAAAGAAATTGTATTTCAAAAATGTGGCAAAAGTTCCCACCCCGCATTCCTTTGGATCTGGTTCGATGGCGTTTGTCCACTGCACTTGCTTCCATCTGGACAGGAAATGACATCATCACACCGGTTGAAAGACGGTGACGCCGACGAAGAGCGTACCTGGCTGGACCACCTCGAGTGTTCGGCGCGCGGATGGCAAACGAGCTCAGATCCCCTCCTCCTCGAGCCTCGTCATCTTCTGCAAAAAAAAAAAAAAAAAAAAAAAAAGGTCAAAGGTCACGTGATGGCGTCAGAAGACCGAGAAGCAGGCACACGCGCAAGACTGCAGTGCAGCAGCATTTGTAAACCAAATGTAAATTGGCTCCGCCGTCGAGGACGAGCTCACCGGGTTCATCTGAGGCCGCCGCGCCAGCCGCACCGCTCGCCCACATCAAAAAGCCCCTCTCTGGTCCACCCCCGCCCCTCCCAAAGCCTGCAAGAAGGCAGCCCTCACCCCATTGCTAAACTCTCCCATTCTCTGTCTGTGTGCACGTCTGATGGAATGCGTGTTCCAGGGTATGTGCAAGTCATGTATGGGCAGATACAGAAACGGTACAAATACTTTCATGCACCTATAATGATAACCTGTAACCTGATAACTTGATATACTGTCCACTGTAGTAGCCACTGTGCCTGAGCGGGTTATGATTTTTATAAAAAAGCACATAAAATTGGCTAAATGCAGAAATAGGATTTGCCTTTTTTGGCTATCATGACAGAAATAAATGACATTTATTAAGTTCAATGTATACGGGAGGGCAAAATCAAAACAAATACAAATTATGTATGCAAAAAATTGAAAAAAAAATTAAGGCTTAAGATTGGAAAGAGAAAAAAATATGAACAAAATTACAAAGTACAAGTGTGTATAAAATGATTTTTTTTTTATGCCGGAAAATGTGTAACAGCCTATTTGTATATGTCGACAAATGTGAAAAAAAACAAACATTAGGAGTTCATATGTATTGTATTGTACTGTATACAAAGCAACATAAATTAAAACAATGAACATTTACAGAAGGTGAATATAGGTGCCTTTTATACATTTCATACGCGTAAAACATTATCTACATATTTATCAAACGCAATAAATTTCAAACAAATTACAATATTTGAGAACAAAACTGTTAGCCATATCTTTTCAAGTGCATCAAATTGTTAACAAATGACAACAATATTTAAGAATTAAAACGTGATCAAATGAATCCAAATGGAAATTTAAATGTGGAAAATGTGTGAAAATATTTAAGTGTTTAACTCATTCACTACCATTCACAAATTTATTCGGGAATTGAAAATATGACATAGAGCGCCATTTCTGAATTTGTTCAGGTTTTTTTTCATGCTTGTGTGCCGATAAAGCGCTGGTCATGGCCTCAGTGTTCTTTCTTTTCCATAAGGGGGCAGCATTTCCCTTGTTTTTCATGTTAGCGCTTTGTTCCAGCTTGAGCTGTTATTAAAGTGCTATATAAACCAATATGTATGTATTGCATTGTATTTTGGATGGCCGCCCTCATTTCAAGCTCATATAACTGCAGACCCATATCACTTCGGAATTAACTATTTTTTATGATGAAAGAAGAAAGATGGTCTATGCTTTCATATGCTGCATTGAATGTTTAAGTAGTCCTAAAACTCAATATTCTGTGGGTCCTGGAATTCCAGTGACAATGACAAAAACCCTGGCACTGGAGTGGACACATTGTTTCACATGTAGGGCAGTGATGAGATAAAAAAACATTTATTTTAAGCGTCAAAAATTACATATACATAAATACACAAATAAATAAACACATAAATAAATAAATAAATACATAAATAGATAAATACATAAATAAATAAACACATACATACACACATTAAATGAATTAATAAATAAATACAGTAAAGTCTCGTTATATCGATATTCTTGGGAGTCAGAAAAAATGTCAATATAACCGTACTGTCGATATATCCGTCCTGCGCCGAACTGCATTAAAAGGGGGGGGGGGGGCAATACGTAAATGGGGGATCTTTGATATGGCATGTAAATTTATCATTGGGTTCATGGATTGCATATCTAGCATGCTTTTTGTACAGTAGTGAAGTGAAAAATAAAGTTGTGCATCAAATAAAAACGTATTTACACTTTTTTAATGACTATTTCCTTTCAAAAATGCAACCAATGCAAAAAAAATCCTCACGTTGTTCTATTCACACGCAATATGGCGTCTGCTCCACTGCAAGACACAGGAGCTGGTCACGTAACCAAGTCACGTGATCAAGTCACGTGACCAAGTCGACCAACGGCGCGACCAATAAAGATTTCGATAATGGTGGTACTGTTGTATAGAAACCCCTAAGCAAATATCGATTCACCTTAATTATCTTTTGTATCGATATAAACATCGCAAAATGGCCAGCGGGAGATGAAAAAGAGCACCGTAGTAACCGGATTATCGTAAAAACCACGAATCGTACTAAACGGAACTAATTATACATAAAAAGACTAGAAATGTGCACGGGAAATGAAAATAGTGTCGTAATAAGCAGTATTATCAATATAAACGACATCGATATAATGAGACTTTACTGTAAATAAATAAATAAATGAATAAGCACATACATACACACATTAAATCACAGGTGTCAAAGTCAAGGCCCGCGGGCCAGATCCTGCCCGCCACATCATTTTTTTCGGCCCGCGAAAGCAAATCAAACTTGTTAAATTCCATGATGATTGCTAAAATCTGAGCCAAAATTTCATATTTTTGGATGTCAACCACAATAAAAGTCATTATTCTTGACTTCAGATTTGAAAACGAGTTATTCATTAATTTGCTGTGTGCTCTGTATGTAATATTTGAAGGGATTTAAACATTCTAATGGGTTCCCCAAATTCATAACGGCCCTCGAGAGGAAACCTTAACTACAAAGTGGCCCGCGGCAAAAAATGACTTTGACACCCCTGCATTAAATGAATGAATGAATGAATGAATGAATGAATGAATGAATAAATAAATAAATAAATAAATAAATAACAAGAGTCATTTAATGTCTTTTTTGGTGCTGTCGAAACTGGGACAAATGCATTTTGCCTGACTAAAAAATACATTTTGAACACATCCATTTCAGAAACAAATGTTAAGACGTGGCTAGTTGCAGTTGAACAAAAAAAAATCAGTTTGGCTTATAAAACGTGAGCAGATGTTGAAATTCAGATTGTGCTCTTGCATCTGGCAATGCTTTGGCTTGTGCGTAAAGGTGTCTTTGACTGTTTAGTATTACGACTGACACTCAGCCTGTCTGCTATAGTCTGATGCAGCGCTCCTATACCCGCACGCTTGCACATACACTCTCCCCATTGCACGAGCCCTGCGCAACAAGCCGCACAATGGCGCAGACACACTGCCTGTCATGACAGACGGGAAGGCGGCAAACAAACCCGCGCGCCTGCTCGCCGCATCAATAATACAAAACTAACACGGGAAAAGCGATTTCATACAGCGTGTGCCGTGTTACAGTACAGACGCAGGCGTGCATGATGATATATTTGTCTTTGTGTCTTGGAACATGGCCAATATTCACTCTCTGCAAAGTAATACAACATTCAGGAGTCGAATCGAGTACTTGGAGACAAACAATCAACTGGTCCAGTCGGTGTCATGGTCCAAGTAGCCAAATGTGCATTCACGCTCCCATTTCTCGATCGTCAATGACAGTAAGACGCCAACGTGTTGCAAAGTTGGAGCCTTTCGACGGTTGCATGCCTTCCGTGCAGTACCACATTGCGCCACAGCATGCTGGATGGCAGCAACGAGCCCGACTGAAAACTATGCAGCGTGGTTCGAGGTGAGAAGAAATAGATGACCTACAGCATCGTATAATAATAATATAATAATCCATTTCATTTCTAAGCACCTTTCAAAACTCTCAAGGTCACTTCACAATAACAGGATCAGCTTTTTGTGGGTGAGCAGCGGCAGCCATATGTCGCCAACGTTCACTCAACCCAGAAGTAACTCAAATGTATAGAAAGCATGCAAGCTAGCCAATAGATAGCTAATATTTAGCTATCTAGATAGCTAGATAGCTAGCTAGCTAATAGCTAGCTAGCTAGATAGCCAGGTAGGAAAAAAACGTGATTATATGCATTGTTGCTACGTGCGGGTAACACAGCAGTTGTCTGTTGTAACGTCGCAGCTGAGAGGCGGGTCAAATTTGTGAATTCTTCAATTCTTCACTGTCAGACCAATATTTAGTCAGCTAGTTTCATTGATTATATGTTGAGGGAGGAATACCGACACCGCCTTGCACCCCTGCACTGTGTAGACTGGATGGATGCATGGCTTGAGGAGCCCGCAATATGAAGAAAGGAGCGCATGTGTGGAACGGTCTCGGCTTGGAATTGAAGCGGATTTATGTGGGACAGGAGATGTGAGACAATCTCTTTTCGTCAATGAATGCTACAGCTGCGTGTTTGCTTTCAACATTCAGCTTGTAGGAGACGCGGACATTCCACGTCCCTGATCCACTGCTGAAAAGGACGCTTTGATCCTCTCCTCTTTCATCTAGAACTGCTTCATGTCACAAAGAGGGTACAGAAAGTGCTGAAGAATGAATGACTGTCTTTTATTTGTTATTTATTTTTTTTTGTTTTACTTTATGTTACTTCCGGGTTGAGTGAACGCTGTATTATGATGATGATTATTATTATTATTATTATTGTTATTATACAAAGCATATGTATGGTGTGGGCAAGCAAAACTTGTGTGTGCAAATGGGGAACGCATGTGTAAAAAAAAAAAACACGGTCAAACGAGCCATTTGTTGACACACTGCCACTCACGCCGTGTTTCGTAGTTGCATGCAGACCTGGCTCAAGAACTCAGTTTCAAGGAGTGCCTGGGGGCTAATTCTATTATTTTGAATATATTATGAAGTAATTCACTGTCAGACAATATGCAAAACTGTGTCCACTACACTGCCAGGGTTTTTGTCATTTTCATTAAAATTGCAGGGCCCACCGAATATTGACTTTTTGGACTACATAAACATTTAATGCAGAGTTAGAAACCTTAGACTCTCTTCTTTTATCAGAAAAAAAATCAATCCTAAATTATATGGGTCTGGAGTTATCTGAGCTTGAAATGGGGGTGGCTGTACAAAGTACAATACAATACATATTGATTGATATAGCGCGTTAAGAACAGCTGAAGCTTTAACAAAGCGCTAATGTGAACAAAAGGCAAATGCTGCCTTTCTCGTGTTAGGGAAAAACATTGCCAGAGGTCTGACAAGCGCTTTATCGGCAAACACCGCAAGAAAAACTAAAACAAATTCGGGAATGGCGCTCCATGTCACACTTTCGGATACCCGAATAGATTTGGGAATGGTAGTGAGTGAGTTAATGTTCACACATAATGGGAGATCCTATAGGCAGGCTGAAATATGTGCTGCTGTTACTGAAAAGCAGATATTTAAACAAATGGCCCAACAATATAGCATTGTCCAATGTACATATTCCTTATCCTCTGCAAAGAGCAATTTACCGATCTGTTTTGATGGCAGTGAATGAGTTAATTCGGAATGTTTGACATTATATTTTATTAGATCATCACTCAAATCTTGCAGACGCACCAACACCAAATCACCAATAGTTCAATTCATTTTGCAACTGAAAGATAATGTGATAGAGATTAGACAGAATAAGAAGTTATCATATTTAAAAGTTTCATGCTTAGCTGGCCAAACAAACAAAAGGCGCAGATGGCCTGAAGTCAATCTAAGCTTAACAGACACAGCAAGTTAAAGGACAACCGACGTCACTTTTTCGTTTTTTAACTGACACCAGAAAAAAATTTAATAGCATCTAAAATACCTAAAAAATGCAGTATGATATTTGTAATCAAATGCAAAATACCAATAAAAATGACTTAGAGTGTCCAAAATATGTAAAAAATTGAGCTGCGAATTGGGCATTTTCAGAAAGTCCCGCCCCCAGTATGTGACGTCACACCAAGACGTCTTGCATTGCTGCAGAATCAAAACAATGGCTTCAGATTCGGAGAATATGCTTTCTTGTTACTCATCCAGTTATGAATATGATTCAAATAGTTCTGAAGAGGAAAGCATACATGTTTGCAATCGATTAAAGAATTGATTCCGTGCCATTATGAGGCAACATTGAGGGGAGATGTCTCAACGAAAAAGAGGCACAAAACGGCGACCTCCTGTGGCCACCTCCGTTTCCACAGGCTGATAAATTCCTTATATGGAGTTTGGACACCCTTTTCTGGCGGCTTTTGGGTGCAACACGAGGTCCCCAGACCAAACAAGTACAGCAAAATACATTGACGTGATGGAAGGACCGCTACAATGCGTCTTTTTTTTCAGTCAGGGGCGTTCCTTTAGTGACGTCACGTACGGACTCGTCACCAACCCAAAAATAAGACTTCCTGAATATTCAGCGCGAGTCTTAAAACGTAAAATATAGCTATATGTGGTGGAATCTTTTTAAAATACGCTCAGTCGAAGTCATTTGAAGCCATTTTACAAATTATGGACACAACTTGTCCAGAGACGTCGGTTGTCCTTTAAAGCTAAATATGACAGGTTGACAACTAACTCTAAGTGCCCGAGTTAAATCCTGTGATCGATACTCTTCAACGCTGATGAGCAAAAACATGACGTTTTTCATTTTGTGAACACCTTGCAAGAGGCTGAAAGCAATTTCGTTTGTGTGCCAGAGAGAGAAAGAGAGAGAGAGAGAGAGAGAGAGAGAGAGAGAGAGAGAGAGAGAGAGAGAGAGAGAGAGAGGAGAGAGAGGGAGAGAGGGAGAGAGAGAGAGAGAAAGAGGGAACAAGCAAAAAAAAGTATTGTTTGAACACATGTAAAATCTGTGTGTCCCTAACGAACTGTCCTTTGATACAGCTGACAGGCATCTCCATGCAAATATATTCATAACAAGGATAATACAACACTTCTGAACAATGACTGGACACTTAAAAATGGCCAATAACATCAAAAAGCGGTAACGACGACAATAGTTTGCGGGTGCCGCATTACATGGGGCAAAAGTGGCGGCAAATGACAACGCCGAGCCGCCGACGTTGGCACCCCGCGTAGGGTCGTGCACACCGCAGACAACTGTCATCTCGACACGTGCGCGGGAGCAGGGAATGACAATGCGCGGAGGCGAGCGAGGTAAGCACGGGAGCGCGCGCGATCGTGAAATTACGACGGAAAAGCAAAACATACCGCAAGAGACACGATGGCGACTCGTCTTCTTCTTCTCCTCCTCCTTCGTCTTCCTCCTCTGGAGTCGGAGTGTGTGCTCTCTTCCTCTGTCTCTCTCTCGCTCACTCTCTCTCTTTTGTCGCGCGATATCTGCCCATGCCTTCACTAAAGGGAGAAGGGGGGGAGGCAGGGGGAGAGGAGGGAAGCCAGACAGAGGCGAGGGGAAGAGGAGGGAGGTGATGAAGATAAGATGGTGAGACACTGCAGAAGAAGAGGAAGAGGAGGGAGCTTTACCTTCTCTAGGGCGCTCTTCCGTATCCTACTCTCGCCTCATGGCGGCCGCTAGTTGCATGCATACCTGGCTCAAGAACTCAGTTTCAAGGAGTGCCTGGGGGCTAATTCTATTATTTTGAATATATTATGAAGTAATTCACTGCCAGACAATATGAAAAACTGTGTCCACTACACTGCCAGGGTTTTTGTCATTTTCACTAAAATTGCAGGACCCACCGAATATTGAGTTTTTGGACTACATAAACATTCAATGCAGAGTTAGAAACCTTAGACTCTCTTCTTTTATCAGAAAAAAGAATTCAATCCTGAATTATATGGGTCTGGAGTTATCTGAGCTTGAAATGGGGGTGGCTGTACAAAGTACAATACAATACATATTGATTGATATAGCGCGTTAAGAACAGCTGAAGCTTTAACAAAGCGCTAATGTGAACAAAAGGCAAATGCTGCCTTTCTCGTGTTAGGGAAAAACATTGCCAGAGGTCTGACAAGCGCTTTATCGGCAAACACCGCAAGGAAAAATAAAACTCGAACAAATTCGGGAATGGCGCTCCAAGTCACACTTTCGAATACCTGAATAGATTCGGGAATGGTAGTGAGTGATGAGATATCCTATGGGCAGGCTGAAATATGTGCTGCTGTTACTGAAAAGCAGATATTTAAACAAATGGCCAAAAATATAGCATTGCCCCATGTACATATTCCTTATCCTCTGCAAAGAGCAATTTACCGATCTGTTTTGATGGCAGTGAATGAGTTAATTCGGAATGTTTGACATCATATTTTATGAGATCATCACTCAAATCTTGCAGACGCACCAACACCAAATCACCAATAGTTCAATTCATTTTGCAACTGAAAGATAATGTGATAGAGATTAGACAGAATAAGAAGTTATCATATTTAAAAGTTTCATGCTTAGCTGGCCAAACAAACAAAAGGCGCAGATGGCCTGAAGTCAATCTAAGCCTAACAGACACAGCAAGTTAAAGGACAACCGACGTCACTATTTTGTTTTTTAACTGACACCAGAAAAAAATTTAATAGCATCTAAAATACCTAAAAAATGCAGTATGATATTTGTAGTCAAATGCAAAATACCAATAAAAATGACTTAAAGTGTCCAAAATATGTAAAAAATTGAGCTGCGAATTGGGCATTTTCAGAAAGTCCCGCCCCCAGTATGTGACGTCACGCCAAGACGTCTTGCATTGCTGCAGAATCAAAACAATGGCTTCAGATTCGGAGAATATGCTTTCTTGTTACTCATCCAGTTTTGAATATGATTCAAATAGTTCTGAAGAGGAAAGCATACATGTTTGCAATCGATTAAAGAATTTATTCCGTGCCATTATGAGGCAACATTGAGGGGAGATGTCTCAACGAAAAAGAGGCACAAAACGGCGACCTCCTGTGGCCACCTCCGTTTCCACAGGCTGATAAATTCCTTATATGGACACCCTTTTCTGGCGGCTTTTGGGTGCAACACGAGGTCCCCAGACCAAACAAGTACAGCAAAATACATTGACGTGATGGAAGGACCGCTACAATGCGTCTTTTTTCGGTCAGGGGCGTTCCTTGAGTGACGTCACGTACGGACTCGTCACCAACCCAAAAATAAGACTTCCTGAATATTCAGCGCGAGTCTTAAAACGTAAAATATAGCTATATGTGGTGGAATCTTTTTAAAATACGCTCAGTCGAAGTCATTTGAAGCCATTTTACAAATTATGGACACAACTTGTCCAGAGACGTCGGTTGTCCTTTAAAGCTAAATATGACAGGTTGACAACTAACTCTAAGTGCCCGAGTTAAATCCTGTGATCGATACTCTTCAACGCTGATGAGCAAAAACATGACGTTTTTCATTTTGTGAACACCTTGCAAGAGGCTGAAAGCAATTTCGTTTGTGTGCCAGAGAGAGAGAGAGAGAGAGAGAGAGAGAGAGAGAGAGAGAGAGAGAGAGAGAGAGAGAGAGAGAGAGAGAGAGAGAGAGAGAGAGAGAGAGAGAGAGAGAGAGAGAGAGAGAGAGAGAGAAAGAGGGAACAAGCAAAAAAAAAAGTATTGTTTGAACACATGTAAAATCTGTGTGTCCCTAACGAACTGTCCTTTGATACAGCTGACAGGCATCTCCATGCAAATATATTCATAACAAGGATAATACAACACTTCTGAACAATGACTGGACACTTAAAAATGGCCAATAACATCAAAAAGCGGTAACGACGACAATAGTTTGCGGGTGCCGCATTACATGGGGCAAAAGTGGCGGCAAATGACAACGCCGAGCCGCCGACGTTGGCACCCCGCGTAGGGTCGTGCACACCGCAGACAACTGTCATCTCGACACGTGCGCGGGCGCAGGGAATGACAATGCGCGGAGGCGAGCGAGGTAAGCACGGGAGCGCGCGCGATCGTGAAATTACGACGGAAAAGCAAAACATACCGCAAGAGACACGATGGCGACTCGTCTTCTTCTTCTCCTCCTCCTTCGTCTTCCTCCTCTGGAGTCGGAGTGTGTGCTCTCTTCCTCTGTCTCTCTCTCGCTCACTCTCTCTCTTTTGTCGCGCGATATCTGGCCATGCCTTCACTAAAGGGAGAAGGGGGGAAGCAGGGGGGAGAGGAGGGAAGCCAGACAGAGGCGAGGGGAAGAGGAGGGAGGTGATGAAGATAAGATGGTGAGACACTGCAGAAGAAGAGGAAGAGGAGGGAGCTTTACCTTCTCTAGGGCGCTCTTCCGTATCCTACTCTCGCCTCATGGCGGCCGCGCGCACGCAAGCTAAAGGATGCGGCGAGGGCGAGCGAGCTCATTCGCCTCGCTCTTTAGTTGTTTTTTTTTTCTCTGAGCTTGTGCGCATGCACGCGCCTCCCCATTGGGAACAAAGGACAACTTCCTGCCCACCTTTTGCCGGACGAGGATGACTGCGGGGGGAAATGACTTTCGTCCAATTTTAACGACTTCATTAGGCACACCTGCAATAACGTGCCAGTTTGTGTTGCGGCTCAACCACTTCGCTACTTGGCTATAGCCAAAAAGATGTAGAAAATTTCAATGTTGTGAGCGCTGCGTAGCTCGTTCCATGTTCCTTACCAACGTGGTTCCAATTACCATAGTAAAACAATAATACAGTGATACCTCCATTTTCAACCATAACCCGTTCCAGAAACCTGTTCGAAAACTGATTTATTTGAAAACCAAAACAGCAATTTCCATAATAATAATAATACGTTTCATTTATAAGCACCTTTCAAAACTCTCAAGGTCACTTTACAGTCACAGGATACGTTTTTCTTTGGAAGAGGAGCGGCAGCCACATGCGCCAGCGTTCATTCAACCAGGAAGTAACTCAAATAGATGGAAAGCGAGCTAGCTGGCTAATAGATAGCAAGCTAGATAGCTTTTAAGCTAATTTGACCCATTCGAACACACCCAACAGAAAAATTAATTCCACGGGTTCTGTAAATGCAGTGGAAGCTAGTTTTTTGGGAGGAATCCATTGCGACAAGAAAAGACAGAAAAAAAAACATTTTAAAAAGCAAAGGTATATTAGCAGATACTGTATATTCAATTCCACAGATCCAAAAATGTTAATGACATAACATAAGAGAATAAACATACGCAAAAAAATTATCTGTTTTAAAGCCAGAAAAAAACTTTTTAAAGCACGTTTTAATTATTTTACAGCATAAACTGAATACACACGTACTAATAGAGCAGGTCATTTGTAAAATACTATAATAATAATAATAATAATAATAATAATAATAATAATAATAATGCATTTCATTTATAAGCGCATTTCAAAACTCTCAAGGTCATTTTACAGTCACAGGATAATTTTTTTTGTGGGTGAGCAGCGGCAGTCACACGCGCCAGCGTTCACCCAACCCGGAAGTAACTCGATAGAAAGCTAGCTCGCTAAGAGATAGCTAAGGATAATAATAATAATAATACATTTCACTTAAAAGCGCTCTTCAAAATTCTCAAGGTCACTTCACAGTCAGGACAAGTTAAATAGCTAGCTAGATAGCTAGCAAGATAGCTAGCCAAAAGATTACTGTAATATGTTTAAAATGACATGTTTTAAAAAGTTTTCCAAATATAAGGCGCTACAGTAGAGGCTGTAGAGGTTATGTTACGCAACCATTAGACAGTGATGCACAATAGGGGAAGTCAACAAAACAGATTTCAGATTTCCACATAATTTTCCTTTTTGATGTCTAAAACGAAAATAGAAATTGCAGAATAGTATAATGTGTGGTATTTTCCCCATTTTGATGAGTTCAAAAACATTCCAGAGTTTAGTCAGAGTTTATCACAATACAATAATAAATATACATTTCAGACATTACTAAATCACATTCTTTAAAATGTTTATGTTCCTAAGGTTTTCCTGGAATATTTTGGGCTTAATTTTTTTAGAAAATAAATGTCTTTTTTTTTTAGAAACTAAATACAAAATCTGTCATGGTTCAGTTTGCAACCAACAGGTGGCACTCTCGGGCCCCGCCTGCAGCTGCACAGGTGTTGGTCATTTTAATCAGTGACAGTTAAAAGGACGCCCGGCACGACAATTCAGTGCCGGATCGTTGTTTGTTTCACCCTGTCAGGTTGATTTCCTCTTGTCATGTTTTACTCGTGGTTTAGTTTGCTACTTTGGACCTTTCTGTTCTGATGACTTTGTTGTTTGAGATTTTGTTCCTGCTGAATTTATTTAATACAATTTGTCCAATACAACCTGCTCCTCCCACCTGCCTGCAGTTTTGGGGTCCACCAACACTACATTTTCCATTTCCAATCATTATGCCAAAAACAGAAAACAATGGCAAAATGAGAAAAAAATCCACCTGTTAAAGTAGTTTAAGAGATTATTCAAATGAAATGCCATTTTATGTATCCGAGCATGCACCGCGCACTACTTCTTCTACGGGGAGAAATTGAGTCAGTGGCTGCTGACAGGAGTTGAGAGACCTCTTAAAGGACAACCAACGCCTCCGGACAAGTTATATCCATAATTTGTAAAATCACTTCAAATGTCTTCTACTGAGCCTATTTTACAAAGATTCCATCGCATATAGCTATATTATACGTGTTAAAACTCGCGCCTAATATTCAGGAAGTCTTGTTTTCGAGTTGATGACGATGCCTATTGTGACGTCACGTCTGGAACAGAGGCGGCTGATAGCCAGAGGCGGACATGAACGGGGACCGACCTGTGGCTATGGAGACCAGGGTGTTGTGGGCGTACTCCACCCAAGGCAAGTGGAGGGCCCACGACGCGGGACTGTGAAGGCACACACACCGGAGGGCCGCCTCCAGGTCGTGGTTCTTTCTCTCCGTCTGGCCGTTGGTCTGGGGATGGTATCCAGACGACAGGCTCGCCGATGCCCCTAGGGACCGACAGAAACGTTTCCATACCTTGGACATGAACTGTGGTCCCCGGTCCGATACGATGTCCGTCAGAATCCCGTGAAGACGGACGACGCGGTTAACCAGGAGTTGAGCCATCTCGACAGCTGACGGCAACCTGGTTAACGGGACGAAGGGGGCGACTTCGAGAAGCGGTCCACAACGGTGAGGACGACCATCTTGCCACGGGACGGGGGGGAGACCTGTGACAAAGTCGACGGAGATGTCGACCCGGGGTCGGGAGGGGACAGGTGGTGGCTGGAGAAGTCCTGCCGGGGGTTGGTGGGAGGCCTTCCCACGAGCGCAGGCAGGGCACGCCTTCACGAATTCCGTGACGTCCTTCCTGTACTCCGGCCACCAGAACCGCTGGGCGATGAGCTGGATCGTCCTGTAGACCCCCGGGTGACAAGCGACCCTGGAGGTGTGTCTGCAGAGTAGCACCTCGGTGCGCAGCGCGGAGGGGACGAACAGGCGATCCACCGGGCAACCCCAGGGGATGGGGTTATCCCCCAGGGCCTCCTGGACTTTCCTCTCAACCTCCCACCGCAGGGCGCCCAGGATATGTTGAGCCGGCAGGATGTTGCCGATGGTCTCTTCCTTCTCTGCCGGCTCGTGGATGCGAGATAGGGTGTCAGGCTTGGTGTTCTGCGACCCTGGGCAGTAGGTGAGAGTAAAGTTAAACCGCGTGAGGAACAGTCCCGATCGGGCCTGCCGCGAGTTGAGTCTCTTGGCGGACCGGATGGCGGCCAGGTTGTTGTGGTCAGTATATACAGTGAAGGGGTGTTTGGCCCCCTCAAGCCAGTGTCTCCACTCCTGCAGCACCAGGATGACCGCCAACAGTTCCCGGTTCCCTATATCATAGTTGGCTTCTGCGGGGCTGAGCCGGCGGGAGAAAAGGCGCATGGGTGAAGTTTCTGGTCGATCCGGGAGCGCTGAGACAGGACCGCCCCCACTCTGGACTCAGATGCGTCAACCTCGACCGCGAACGCGAGGTCCGGGTCAGGATGACGTAGGACGTAGGCCCCCCCAAGGGCGTTTTGAATGCGGTTTTCCACTTGTCCCCCTCTCTGATGCGAACCAGGTGATAAGCACTTCGTAGATCTGACTTAGTAAAAATGGTCGCCGACTGAGGCGCGAAGGCTGAATGCATGAGGGGGAGAGGGTATTTGTTGTGAATGGTTATGTCGTTCTGTCTTTCTTTTCAATAAAGAAGAACCCTGCGTAGCAACGTGGCACGCCCTCGAGACAGATCTCTTTGGGCGTGCCACCGCGGGAGGGGTCTCGCCCTGCCTTAGCCGATCGTAGGCAATTGGCATAGAAGTAGGGGCTCCAACCCTGTATGGTGGGACCCTCCCAAGAAATGGAAGGGTCATGAGTGCTGAGCCAGGGGCGGCCCAGCACGAGTGGCACGTTGCGGGAGGGCATAATGAGGAACTGGCGGTGTTCGACATGGTTACCTGATAACCGGAGTTTAAGGGGTGCGGTGATCCGCGTTACCCGGGCTAACAGTCGGCCGTCAAGGTCCAGGATCTCTTTGGGGATCTCGAGGTCCTCGATGCCGCAACCCAATGTCTTGGCCAGTTGGAGGTCGATAAAGCACCCGTCCGCCACCGAATCCACTAGTGCCCGTATAGCTTGGGAGTTGGACGGGCCGAATAATTGGCCGTCCAACTCCAATCGCGTGATGGGCGCCATCCTCGATGCCTCCGATGGCCTTCGCGGTCGCCGTCTGGCCGGGGACTTGCGGGTGCTGGAGGTCTTGGGCGGGGGTCGTCGGGTGCGGCGACCCTCTGGGTTGGCTCGATCGCCCCCGCTCACCACCTGCAGCAGCTCGGGAAACTCCTCCTGGCGTCGCGCCGGCTCGTCGCCGTCGGGTGATGTCGTCCGCTGCTCGTGTCCGGGTTGGCCGGACCGCTAGGTTCCTTGCTCCCACTGCCGCTCCCGGAGGCGATGATCTAGGCAGATGACTACATCGTTCATTTCACTGAGGGTGGTGCCCGCGTTGTGGGTGGTCAGCTCGTCCTTGAGAGCGGCAATCAATCCGCGACGAAACACTCCTCTCAGCGCCCGATCGTTGTAGCCGCTCCGGGCAGCCTGGATGCAGAAGTCGATGGAGTACTCAGCGGCCGAACGCGTCCCTTGCACACAGTCGAGAAGGAGTCCCTTGGCCTCGCACTCTGTGACCGGGTGGTGGAACACTTGGCGAAGCTCGGCCACAAAGTCCGGGTAGGAACTGCAAAGTTCGGCCCGGGACTACCGGACGGCCAACACCCATGACTCGGCCTGGCCATCAGCAGGCTGGTGATGAAAGCCACTTTGGCCTCATCGCTCATGAAGGCAGAGGGTTGTTGTTCAAAAACCAGCGAGAATTGAGCACAGTGCCCGGGTTCCTTCGTAGCGTGAGGGGTGTGGCAGTGAGGGCTCGCGACTACTCACCGGGGGGGAGGAGGTGGCCGTCAGGGTAGCGAGTCGTGTCTCGACCTCCTGTAGGCGTTGCGCCAGCGAGGACGCGAGGTGGCGGTTCTCCGCGATCGCTTGCGCCAAATTGAACTGATGGCCAGTGTGCGTTATTTGTGGAGCCTGATTGATGGGAATTTTAACCTTGCTCTCTGCCTTTCCAAATGTCCAAAATTCTGAATCAAAATTTCACTGTTTTCAATTCATTTTGTCACTCTCTCTCTGTCGTCTGCCTGTCTCTTTAATGTTTAAAACACCTCCCCTGACTGCTGTGTTCTTGACCAATCACGTGGCTTTAATCGAAGACTGGGGACGGGGAATAGAGGACAAAAAAATGTCTGCAGCCATTTTCTTGTTTGGAGAATGGCTTCACTCTATCTCTGTCTTAACCCCCCTCCCACTGCTGCGTTCTTGACCAATCACGTCGCTTTAACCGACGACTTGGGCGGGGAATAGAGGACCAAAACAAGCCAGCTGCCATTTACTTTTAGGAGAACGGGCTCGTTCACGAACGACACATCACTCATTGTGGCAGCTCTGTGTGTATCCCAAAAAATAGTTTGTATGCCAACAAAACAAAAAATGGTGTCGGTTGTCCTTTAAGGCTCTCAATCTTACCTCATTTACTGCCAAATAATGTGCAAATATGTGTGCACTCCAGTGCCAGGGTTTTTGTCATTTTGACTGAAATTGCAAGACACAAGGAATATTGAGTTTTAGGACTACATAAACATTCACTGCAGGCTAAGAGACCTTAGACTCTCTTCTTTCATCAGAAAAAAAAGTTAATTGGGAGTCTAGAGTTATCTGAGCTTGATGTGGGGGCTGATATTGTTGAATGCATGTGATTTTGTTCAACATGTTTTCTCATGATAAAGGCTGACTATTCTCTTTTCCCTCTCACATCTGCAGTCTCACGTTTTGCCCATCTCAAATCCCATTTTCTCATCCGTGCCTTCATTTTCACCTCACTACCTTTGATTTTGTCCATTCCTCAGCACCCTCTCCCCTATTTTGTCTCCCTTTGCCATCATTCGTCTTCCTCCCACTTATGAGGATAAGCCTGCATCTTCTTGGGTACCCCGCCTTCCTCTCCCCATCGGCGTCTTCCCTGTGACCACAGTGATCTGAGGACACGCTGACAGAAAGCGAGAGGCGGGTATGAAAGCGAAGCGTGAAGTGACGTGAAAAGGCTGACCTACTTCGCTTCAAGAAAAGGTGGCAAGCGGCAACACGTTTTTATAACAAAAACAAAATACAAACGTTAAGGTCATTTGCATCGCACGAACACTTGTAGCACTCAAACCTCATCCAGTGTCATGTGCAGTTGGAAACTATGCTGCCCGCTAGTGGCGATGTCAAGGCCATTGTCATGCCGCAAACTGGCAATTTATGAAGGACATTAACTCCTTCACTGCCAGATGTGCAAAAATGTGTCCACTCCAGTGCCGGGGGTTTTGTCATTGTCACTCGAATTCTAGGACCCACAGAAAAATGAGTTTTAGGACAACATAAGCATTCAAAGCAGCATAAGAAACCGTAGACTCTCTTCTTTCATTAAAAAAAGGGATAATTCCTAAATTATATGTGTCTGAAGTTATAATAGCTTGAAATGATGACGGCTGTCCGAAATACAATGCAATACATACATAGGTACAGGTTTTTATTGCTTGTTCTGCAGCCACAAAGGGACATAAGTCTTCTTGTGCCGGTCCCAAGCCCGGATAAATACAGAGGGTTGTGTCAGGAAGGGCATCCGACGTAAAAGCTTGGCCAAAACAAACATGCGGATCAAAGCTCTAAAGATGGAGGTCACTGATTCGCTGTGGCGCGACCCCTTGAAGGGAAAAGCCGAAAGGAAAAGAAGAAGATAGCATGTTAACAACAGCTGAAGCCGGAACAAAGCGCTAACATGGAAAAAAAAACATTCCCAGAGGTCTGGCCAGCGCTTTATCGGCCTCCCAGCAAGAAAAACCAAAATCCGAACACATTCGAGAATGACGCTCGACGTGAGGGGTGTCAAAGTCATTTTTTGCCGCGGTAGTTATGGTTTCCTCTCGAGGGCCGTCATGAATTTGGTTAAGCCATTAGAATGTTTCATCCCCTCCACATATTACATATAGAGCGCACAACAAATTAATGAATAACTGGTTTTCAAATCTGAAGTCAAGAATAATAACTGTTATTGTGGTTTACATCCAAAAATATGACATTTTGGTTAGGATTTTAGCAATCATCACGGAATTTCACAAGTTTTTGATGCTTCCGCGGGCCCCAAAAAATGATGTGGGGGGCCGGATATGGCCCTCAGGCCTTGACTTTGACACCTGTGCTCTACATCATATTTTTAATTCCTGAATAAATTTGGGAATGGCAGTGAATCAGTTCAGCAAGACATGTAGAAAGACAAAATAATAAACGGTCATATTCTTTATCCTCTCCATAGAATTAGTAATTCAGCATGACATTTATGAGCTGAGAAGTCGTACTGAGCATGACTTTCTTGGAGTGCCCCTTGTTGCCAATTCTGGAATCCAAACAAGAAAAAACAAAACCCGAACAAATTCGGGAATGGCGCTCTAAGTCATATTTTTAATTCCCGAATAAATTCGGGAATGGCAGTGAATGAGTTAAAATAAATGCTGATTGAACATCATGCAATGGAAACAACAAACGTTTTTTGGGCAGGTTTTAGTTCAAAGGTGATTGCTGATGTTCTTCCCCAGCGCCATCCTCCCTTTGGCGGCTGCGTCACGCTCTCGCACACTTCACTGCCGCTTTCAGCACCAAATTTAATTTGTGCCGTGGCGATGTGTTTACTGGGCAGATCTCCACACTGAGTAGGTGTTGTCTTTTATTTCTCCCACCCTCCCCCACTCTAAGCCACCCACCACCCTCACACCCCCTCTTCCTTCCGTGGTAGCAGCCCGCAGCACGCTCAATGGGAGAAAGTCAATTAGAGTGAGGCAGAGTCTGGCTGGCGGCGGGCTTACGGCAGTCAGATAAGAGTGAGGAGATGGCAGCTGCCGAGGCTCCTCCGCATGGGCAGCCAAGCGCTGAACTTTGACCTCCACATGTAGACGGATAATGCTGGCACCAGCCAGCCATTGCCCGACCCCACCCCCACCTTCCAATTAACTTTTTCCAATGTCCATATACATATGCAAACTCACAATTAAGACATTTTTGTTCCAAACTCACCATGGAAAGATCTTCTGTAACGCACTTCAGTGTGACACTAGCCATGGGATCACATGACAAGTTGGGCCCACTGCCAAGAAATGAGAACCATGAGAGACAACCACAACTTGAGAGTCAAATCACATAAGAAGAGAAAAAAGTCAACTTTGCAACAAAAGTGAAGACAAGATCATGAGAAGCAAAACTTGCACTCCCCTCGCTGGACACATGCCTTTGTGGGACAGCAATATTGAATTTTGGGGACACCCCACATTAGAACCTCGATTCGATTCCACTATGAGTCGACAATCAGAAAAACTCAGACCTCCATTCTACCGTTTTAGATTGATAATAATAAACCTTGAAAAATGGAATGCATTGTTTATATATTAAACGATGGCAAAATCAGGTTTCATGAAGCAATGAGGCTTTCCATGCAAATGGTTCACTTTTTGGTACATGCGTCACGAGGCCTCATTTGTTCCACTGCGCCATCGTGTGGAAAACGAATGTCATGACAGAGAGAAAATGCTGCCATGGATGAGATGGGGTCAAAATGTATGGAAGAGGATTAGGGCATGCCTGTCAACCCGAGCCGGTGGGCAATCTTAGAAATAATGCCGCATGACCTTACAAAATGTTGACTAATTTTACATTTTATATAGTGTGCGTAAAATGAAACTAAATACAGTAATACCTTGGCTTACGTACTTAATTGCTTCCCAGAGTGTGTAAGGCGAAGTGTGTATCCCAAAAATTAATTTCCCATAGGAAACCATTAACATGAGAATACTCCGTTCCCAGGTCCCCATAAAACATAATTTTCTACTTTCTAATTTTCTAAGCCTGAAAACTATACAAAATATACCTTATTTTATGTATAATGAATGTGATATGGGATTATAATTAAATAAATAACATGTACTTTATAATAAAATCGTGTCATTTACCTTTGTGATGGTCGTTGATGGCTTGATGGAATGGCGTGGCCGGTTTCATCAGCAATAAACAATTGATGAAGAATGTAGCCTTCTTCTTCCATTATCTTGAGGAATTATTTCTTGTAAGCTTTGGCAGCTTTATCGTCAGAACTGGCTGCCTCACCATGACGAATTATACTATGAATCCCTGTACGACGCTTAAAGTTTTCGAACCATCCGTGGCTAGCCTTGAAATCATCAATGGATGATGAATTTCCAGGTTGGCTCTTGACGATATCCGAGTGAAGTTGCCGTGCTTCCTCTGCGATAATTTTACCTTGTTCCTCATCAATTGTGTTCTGTTTAGCTAGGTTGATAGCCTTTTGCATCAAGTGTACAGATGGCTTGTGCGGGTTATTTGTGGAGCCTGATTGATGGGATATTTTAACCTTGCAGTCTACACTCTGCCTTTGAACAATGAATAAAGTTGAAACGAGTCCATATTTCACTGTGTTTTCTACCCATTTTCTCACTCTCTCTCTGTCATCTGCCTATCTATTTATTATTTGCAGCTCTGTGTTGCTGTAACCCCCCCTCACTGCTGCATTCTTGACCAATCACGTGCGGCTTTAACCGAATACTGGGGGCGAAGAATAGAGGACAAAAACTAGTCAGCTGCCATTTCTTCGTTAGGACAACGGGCTCGTTCACGAACGACACATCACTGAATGTGGCACTCTGTGTGTACGTGTGTATCCCGAATAATAGTTCGTATGCCAAGATTAAATTCTCGTGAATTTAACGTTCGTAAGCCAAAAAGTTCGTTAGCAACGGCATTCGTAAGCCGAGGTGTCACTGGACCAATAAATTCATATTATTTAAAAAATAGTTACAGTGATACCTCGGTTTACGAATCTCTTGGCTTACGAACATTTCAGTTTACGAACGGTAAATTTATGAAAATTTTACCTTGGCATACAAACTATTTTTTGGGATACACACAGAACTGCCACAATGAGTGATGTGTCGTTCGCGAACGAGCCCGTTCTCCTAAAAGTAAATGGCAGCTGGCTTGTTTTGGTCCTCTATTCCCCGCCCCAGTCGTCGGTTAAAGCGACATGATTGGTCAAGAACGCAGCAGTGGGAGGGGGGTTAAGACAGAGATAGAGTGAAGCCATTCTCCAAAAAAGAAAATGGCTGCCGACATTTTTTTGTCCTCTATTCCCCGTCCCCAGTCTTCAATTAAAGCCACGTGATTGGTCAAGAACACAGCAGTGAGGGGAGGTGTTTTAAACATTAAAGAGACAGGCAGACGACAGAGAGAGAGTGACAAAATGAATTGAAAACAGTGAAATTTGGACTCATAATTTTGGACATTTGGAAAGGCAGAGAGCAAGGTTAAAATTCCCATCAATCAGGCTCCACAAATAACGCGCACTGGCCATCAGTTCAATTTGAAATGAAAAGACAAGTAAGGGAACCAGCTATTAATTATGTTTCTAGTGTGTCTGCTTGCATCTGTTGCTGTTGTAATATCACAACTTCCAAAATGTACAACCCAGAGCTCCTTGAGACACTTTATGCAATCAAGCTATTCATTCCAACAAGCCATCAACGACCATCACAAAGGTAAATAAAACGACTTTATTAAACAGTACAGTTTATTCCTTTAATTATAATACCATAGGACATTTGTTATACACAAAATATTGTATATTTTGTGTAGTTTTAATGCTTAGAAAATTAGAAAGTAGAAAATTATGGTTTATGGGGACCTGGAAATGGATTATACCCATTTTAATGGTTTCCTAGAGAAAATTAATTTTTGGGATACACACTTTTCACCTTACACACTGTTTGGGAACCAATTAAGTTCGTAAGCCAAGGCATAACTGTAAATCGAACCCAATCACTAGTATATATCAACAGGTATTGTTGCGATACGGCCGCTCATCTAACTACGATTAAACTCCTCTCGCACTCAAGTGAAAGATACATCTTATTTCGTTGATGTCCAAAATTCATGAACCTGACGCATATTTTAGTTGTAATGTGACAGAATTTTTGGTTGAATGTCACATTTGGATTTTCCATTTTGTTAAGTTTTCAGACACACTTTCCAAAGAACAAGTGTGAGTAGGCATCAATCCAAGCCCGTTGTCTTTTTGGGATTCAAGATGGCCGGGGGGTGGGCTTTGCATCGCTAGCCAAAATGTCAATTCTCTTCGGCGGTAATGAAGCCCCGCATGAGCAAAATCTGCCAAGTGTGAGCGTGAACTGGACCGGGCCCGCGTGGAACAAGACAAGGCCCGACCCGACTGAATGCAGCTGACGGGGAAGCGGGAGGCGCTCAGCCGAATCTTGGCCGGTCCCATAAAGGTCACGTCGCTGACTTGGCATTTTGATTGGGTCTGGCTTTTGTGAAGGTGAAACTATGCTGTCGCCATGGAAACACTCCCAGTTTATAAAAAATATAGTCAAAAAATGTGAAGAATTTTGATTTTTGTCCCGTTTGCTTCTATTTTTCTAGATATCGTGATGCTCCTTCTGGTGGTTGCATCAAAACTGATCCGTAAATTGCTCTATGCAGAGGATAAGGAATATCTACACATGGTAATGCAATATATTTTGGCCATTTGTTTAAATATCTGATAATCAGTAACAGCAATCCACATTTCAGCCTACCTATAGAATCTCCCATTATGTGTGAGCATTAACTCATTCATTGCCATTCCCCCCAAAAAAGAGAATTGAAAAGCATTATGCGGCGCACCATTCCCGAATTTGTTCCGGTTTTAGTTTTTCTTGCTGTGGGGTGCTGATAAAGCGCCGGTCAAACCTCTGGCAATGTTTTTCCCTCCCACGAGGGGGCAGCATTTGGCTTTTGTAGATCCGTCCTCATTTCAAGCTTAGATAACTTCAGATCCATATAATTTAGGAATGAACTCTTTTTTTCTGATAAAACAAGAGTCTAAGGCAGGGGTCCCCAAACTTTTTCCTGTGAGGGCCACATAACTTTTCCCTTCTGTGATGGGGGGCCGGTGTCAGTTTGTAACAGAAAAAGTGTGACGATCGTAGGGGAGCTTAAAAAAAAATTGTTTTCCAGAAAGCCACACATAACCAAATAACCCTTTCCAGGTTCTTTACAGAAAAACGTCAGGAAACAAATAATAACACTATTAATGAAATAAATAATAACTAAATAATCCGACTTCAACGGACAGTTAGGACGGTGGAAAAAATCATTGGCACCGCCCTGCCCACTCTCGAGGACTTGCACACTGCAAGAATCCAAACTAGGGCGCGGAAAATCCTACTGGACCCTCCGCACCCTGCCCACCACCTTTTCCAGCTACTCCCCTCAGGCAGGCGCTACCGATCCATGCGCACCAAATCCAGCAGACATTTAAACAGCTTCTTCCCCCAAGCCATTAACTCTTTGAACTCCTTGAACTTTTCAACAGTAGCCAAAATGGAACTGTATAGCTTAGCAGTTTTTTTTTTGACGACGATACTAGTGCAGTGTGTTCTACCGGAAACAAATTCCTTGTGTGTTCTACATACTTGGCAATAAAGATGATTCTGATTCTGATTCTGATTCTGATAACCCTCTCTGAGTTCTTCACAGCAAAAAATCTGGAAATAAATAACACTATTTATGAAATAAATAATAACTAAATAACTCTCTGGGTTCTTCATAGAAAAACAGGAAATAAATAACACTATTTATGAAATAAATAATTAATAACTCTCTCTGTATTCCTCATAGAAAAAAAGCCATGGAACATTGACTTTCTGTTGTGCCATGCAGAACAGATAAAAGTTCAGCTCAGTTGTCAGAGCAGAATCTCTCTGACACATATGAGCAGTCTCTTAAAGTTCTTGTGTTCCTTCCTTATAATCCTTTTGTAGGTTCCAGTAGGCTTGTAGACACAGCTGTTTGCAGGTCTCTCTCATCAACGTCCCTGTGAAAACTACAAAGGAAGCAGGTTGAGAAAGTGAACTAAGTGATACAGCACCCACACAGCACAATACATTTCACTACCAGTATGGCTGTAAAGATGGATTTTATCCCAGTAGATTTTATTATGATTATATTTGTTTATGCTCAGAATGACTCATTCAAGTCAGAAAAGTGAGCTTACCTGTGAATCAGTGTGAACTGTGGGTCTGCATCTGGCCGGTGAGAAGTTGAATATCAGGTTCCATTCTAGTTACAGCCAGTCTCAAGCACCGACGCAAATGTTCTTCTGTCAATCTTGATCTCATCGGAGATTTCAGCAGTTTCATGCGAGAAAAGCTTTTCGCACAGATATACATGCTGCCAAAAACTGTGGACATTTTCATTGCTTGTTTTTTGATGTTTGGATATGTGTCGTTTGGGAGGGCAGCATAGAAGTCAATGAGACTGTTGAGCTTGAATGCGTCTTTCAGACCATCACAGTTCTGTAACTCAGGTCCAACTTCTCCATGGTTTGGTACACTTGGTCAAAAATATCCTATCCCGTTGTAGTCCCTTTGAGACTTTGGAGGGCTGCCAGCTCCTCGCATATCTCAAAGTTTGCGCTAACTCCACAAATAAAAACGAGCAGTTGCGCTGTCTTGCACGTCCGTGCTCTCATCCAGTGCTAATGAAAAAAAGTCAAATTCTTTTGCCTTCTGCTGCAGCTGGGCATATACATTCATCCCGATTTCTTCACCGCGTCTGGTGATTGTACTCGCCGACAGATTTACGGGATTATATGCATCTTTCTTCTCGGGACACAACTCCTCCGCGACAGCATCTATACGTTTCTTAACAAACTCTCCGTCCGTGAAAGGCTTACCACTGCTTGCTATCAGTTTAGCAACCCGAAAGCATGCCTGAACGGATGCCTTCTTCAGCTGAGCTTGGCATACAAATGTATTCTGCTGAGATAGTCGTCCACTTTTCGCTTTGAGAGTTTGTCTGCTCGTATTTGGCCTTGCAAACTATCGTACTTGTCTTTGTGACGGGATTCATAGTGTCCGCGAAGATTGTAATTTTTGAATACCGCCACTGCCTCTTGACAGCTGAGATAAACAGCCTTTTCTTTGCATTGAACATAAAAATAATCGTTTGTCCATGCAGGTTAAATACCCTGCATTCTGAATCCATTTTTCTTTTACCTAACCTTTTCGCCATTATTCCGCTCTCTCTTTGACAGAAAGGTTTACAAGAGAAAACAGGTCTGGGACCAAATAGAGCGCCAAACTGAGCGCACCTGAATGTACCACTGGACTCCCCTCCACTTCCTCATACGTCACTTTCTTGTGTCGCGTCGCATTGTGACCGACTCCTTTAGCTATTGTGAGCAGGCGTGTTTGTATTGTTCAATTACAATTATAAACAACATACATTGATTACATTGATTAAAATAGGAACAGATAATGATCAAAAACTGACCTTTGACTTGTAAAAGGATTTTTTATTTTCCTGGAGGCCAAATAGGAAAAAAATCTGATAGCATATCTGGTATTTCGTCTGTGTAAGCTCTCAGTCGTACAGGAGTGGTCCATCGATGAGAAGGTTTCTTCAGCCGTCATCTGTACAAATTTGAAGGTGTCGGACGTTTCGCCTCCTATCCAAGAGGCTTCATCAGCGATCTAAAGTCTTACTGGTCGTATCGGCCCTAATGTCCAGACATGGCGGCGCCGGACACAGCTATTATAGGTCCCTACTCTCAGGTTGGGGGGAGCAGAGGACCACTCCCTCTGGCCCCACTGATTGTTCCTACATTCCTGACTAACGACTTTTCCCCACTCCCTCCGGTATCACCTCATCAGCATTCCGAAAGTTGCCTAACCTGTTTTGCCTAAGCAGGCTATTGTATGAACGATCCAAATTGAACCTCACCCCACCAGACCGGTTTAATGAAGGATTTAGTTGTTTTATGAGAATCACTTCTTTTACTCCCCTTTCAAACCATCTATGTTCTTTCGCTAAGATTTTAACCTCATTGTCGTCAAATGAGTGGTTGCTAGCTTTTAGGTGCAAATGTACTGCCGATTGAGGCCCACTAGTATTATCGCAGGGATAATACTAGTCCATCTTTGTCACGAGCGAGTTGACAGCTGGGCGGGGCCTCTGCTCCTGACGTCCGCCAGCTGCTGTCAATTCCCTCATTACTGACTATTGGACATTTAAACCAGACGCTGGCACTCACCCAGCATTGGAAGATACTACGCCTCGTGCCTCGAACGTTTATTCAGTACGTGAGTTGCTTCGCCCGAGGTATTATTTAGCCACGATCGCGTCTGTTTGTATGCACCGGATTGTATGCTGTTTTGCACCCTTGTGTGCCTTTTTATTTTGTTAGCTAATGTGGTTGGGTGGATTGCCCCCATTCACCCACTAGCTTTGCTGTTTTGTCACCTTTTGTTCTATAAGTCTTCTTTCTGGGTCCGCGTTATCTTGGACTCGCACTTTTTGTTAATAAATCATCTGCCTGCACCAACGCCTCTGTCACCTGCATAGCAATCCTCCCCAATTACTACGTTCCAACTCGTCACCTGCCACTGTCGCCGGCGGAATGTGACAGTAGTTAGGTGACCACTGGTCTAAGGTTTCTTACACTGAATTGAATTTTTATCTAGCCCTAAAACTCAAGATTCTGTGAGTCCTGCAATTTGAGTGAAAATGACAAAAAAAACCCTGGCACTGAAGTAGACACATTTTTGCACATCATCTGGCAGTGAATGAGTTCAGACAAGAACGTGAAATCATATTTTGTCGCCTCAATGTCATCTCAATGAAGTCGCCTTACCTTGAACTGCTTGTCACTTGTGTGTAAGGCCTATGAGGAAGAGAGAAAGAAAACAAACTGACACGATGGCTAATAGGTTTGGACAATTAGCAAAAAAAAGTCATTCAAGTTGGCACCATTTAAAAAAACTGGAACCAGATTGACTCAGAAGTATACAGTAAAATATTTACAGTGAATCCTTGTCTTAAAAACTTAATTGGTTCCCAAACAGTGTGCAAGGTGAAAGGTGTGTATCCCAAAAATTAATTTCCCATAGGAAACCATCAAAAGGAGAATAACCCATTCCCAGGTCCCCATAAAACATAATTTTCTAATTTCTAATTTTTTAAGCCTTTAAACTACACAAAATATACCTTATTTTATGTAGCATAAATGTGCTATGGTATTATAATTAAAGAAATAAACAGTACTGTATAATAAAGTCGTTTTATTTACCTTTGTGATGGTAGTTGATGGAATAGAATGGAGTGGCCAGTTTCATCAGCATTAAACACTTGATGAGGAACGTAGCCTTCTTCTTTCACCATCTTGAGGAATGATCCCTTGTAGGTGCTTTCTCTGCGATAATTTTACCTTGTTCCTCATCAACTGTGTTCCGATTAGCTGGGTTGATAGCTTTTTGCATCAAGTGTACAGATGGCTTGTGCGGGTTATTCGTGGAGCCTGATTGATGGGATATTTTAACCTTGCAGTCTACACTCTGCTTTTGAACTATCAAAGTTGAAACGAGTCCAAATTTCACTGTTTTCTATGCATTTTATCACTCTCTGTTGTCTGCCTGTCTCTAATGTTTAACCCCCACCTTCACTGCTGCGTTCTTGACCAATCACGTGGCTTTAACCGAAGACTGGGGGCAGGTAATAGAGGACAAAAAAAGTCGGGTGCCATTTTCTTTTTTGGAGAACGGCGTCACTCTCTCTCTGTCTGTAACCCCCCCACCCCCCCCTTACTGCTGCGTTCTTGACCAATCACGCGGCTTTAACCGAAGACAGGGGGCGGGGAATAGAGGACAAAAACAGTCAGCTGACATTTTCTTGTAAGGAGAACGGGCTCGTTCGCCAACGCTCCGGTGTGTATCCCGAAAACTAGTTCGTATGCCAAGGTAAAAATGTCATAAATGTAACGTTCGTAAAACGGAAAGTTTGTAAGCCAACTGTATGTCCATTTTTTTAAATGGACTTTTTACTCAATCCAAACAATAAAAGAAGACCAGATCGAACTCCCGACTCGGCACAATAAAGTTCACCTGTTGGGTTTTGTCCAGTGCGGCATAGTCATGTAGACAAAACTTAAGAGCGAGAAATTGCAAATGTCGGCTGCCACGGCTTTGGAAAACGGCTTTGGAAAAACTTTTATGGCCACGGGTGTTTAGGACACGACGGCTGCTGTGCAATTCGCTGCCTCCATTCAGAAGGAGCATCGACCTTAGCAGAACATCTCCCCCGGATAACCGTATAGAAAAACTTCACGCATCCGTGCTGTTGACTTAGTCTACTTTACACTTTCCTTCCCTCCAGCGGGCCGCCATCGCGTTTCCATGCCAATCGCGCCGGCGTTGCTTAACGAGGATGGCACCGGTGAGGAGGTGAGGGAGCAGAGATGAACTCCGACCTCCGAGACTGGCTCGCCTCCGGCCGAATGGACACACTATCCACTCGCTGCCAGGAACATGTAACTGGAGAAGGACGGCGAGAGGGGAGGGGACGAGAGTCACGATGAAAAACATGATGATGGAGAAGGGAAGGAGGGGAAGGTAAAAATAATAATAATAATAATAAATTTAATTTATAAGCGCCATTCAAAACTTTTCAGTCACAGGTTCAATTTTTCTGTGGGTGATCAGCAGTGGTGAGAGGCAACATTGGGGGAACTGTCTCCCCAAAAAAAGAGGCACAAAATGGCGACCTCCTGTGGCCACCTCCATTTCCACAGGCTGATACATTCCTTATATGGAGCTTGGACGCCCTCTTCTGGCGGCTTTTGGGTGCAACACGAGGTTGTCAGATTGTCAGACCAAACAAGTACAGCAAAACGTGATGTACGTGATGAAAGGACTGCTACAATGTGTTCTTTTTTCGGTTCGGTCCTGGGCGTTCCTTCAGTGACGTAACGTACGGACTCGTCACCAACTCAAAAACAAGACTTCCGGAATATTCAGCGCCAGTCTTAAAACGTAAAATATATCTATATGTGGTGGAATCTTTGTAAAATACGCTCAGTAGAATTCATTTGAAGCCATTTTACAAATTATGGACACAACTTGTCCGGAGACGTTGTCCTTTAAAATGTCCCAAAACTGCCACAAAATGAGCTCGAAACTGGGCAGATTCAGAGTCCTGCCCCCTTGTTCGTGACGTCACTATTGGTCACACACTGCCTTGCTCCAGAATCAAAACAATGGCTTCAGATTCGGAGAAGATGCTTTCTTGTTACTCATCCAGTTATGAATATGATTCAAATAGTTCTGAAGAGGAAAGCATAAATGTTTGCAATCGATGAAAGAAGTAACAATTCGAGCCGTCCGGACTCCAATGTAGCGCCCAGAAAATGTACAAAATGGCACACACGCTCCGTTGGAAATGGGCGGATTTGTCCGCTGGGAATTTGTGTAAGCTTACACCTTCTTTATGCGCGTTACGGCAATTGGCTGCGACACACAACGATTAACCATAGCGTTATTTATGTAGTTTTCCTTCCAATTTCGCGATCAACACTGTGTTTTCAGATAAAAAAAGTACCCAAAATGCATGATGTGACGCTTTCTCGGTCAGGGGCGTTTCCTCCGTGACGTCACTTACGGCATCCTCATTAACTCGAAAACAAGACTTCCTGAATATTCAGCGCGATTCTTAAAATGTAAAGCTATATGCGGTGGAATTTTTGTCAAATGCGCTCTGTAGAAGTCATTTGAAGTGATTTTACAAATTATGGACGCAACTTGTCCGGAGGTGTCGGTTGTCCTTTAAGATTTCGTGCTGATCAATCTTTGCAAGTTCCGGAGGGTAAGGCCACACTGTCCGGCTTCCTCATCTTCTTGGGCCTGCCCCTCTTCCCCATCATTCAGCAACGTCATCTCAATGAAGTCCTCATCCATTAGAAGCTCTGAATAGCACTCAATGAGGGTGTTAACATCCTCTGATGTCATGTCTGAAAACCCTTCCGTTTGAAGACTGTGCTAGCTGCACAGCTTTTTCAACCCGCTGTTTTTTTACAGTACTATAGTGTAGTGAATTTTGCTGCCATTTGTGGCCGTTTTTTTAGGTTTGAAAAAAGGAATCAAGGGCCGCGATAATAAAACCGCGAAGTAGCAAGGGTTTACTGTAAAAAAGGCAAAATGAGAGGAAAGAAAAAAAGGGAAAAAGGAAGAAAAGCAGGCAAAGGGGAAAGAATTAAAACGACAATGCAAGAAAGGAATCAAGGAAGACATCCGTGAAGCAGTGACGTGCAGTCAGGGGAGGCAGGTGAGGCAGTGCCTCACCTGTCATCATGGAAACCTGTCGAGGAAATATCAAATGAAAAAAATAAATGAAACAGTTATATGTATTTAGTGATTTGTACGTTAAAGGTCTTGTCCATTTAACTTCACCGTTTTTGGATTTTTTTTCAAATTGGCTGAATTTTCATGATGTCAACTCAGAAGTGAGGAAGAAAAGAGGAAAAGGAAACAAGTACACGAGAAAATAATGCAGCAATAAAAGGATGGAGGAAATAAGATATCCATCGCTTTCCAGTTCGACAAGAGGACGAACGCAAACGCTTTGCAAGCTTCGGGCGCCCCCTGGTGGTTACAAGAAGCCATTAGAGCAGAAGTCGGCAACCTTTTTGACGAAGAGAGCCATAAAAGTAAAATATTGGGAAATGTTTTTCACTGAGAGCCGCACGCACGCGCGGCCACTTTTCATCAAAATGTCGGAATGTATTATTTAATTTAACTTTGTGATAGCACTCACCAATGACGTGCGGTGAGGTACTGACGTCATCACAGTCAGATTTACAAACTCCACAGAGTAGCTTATTCACCATTTGATTGGAAACAGTTAACGTGTTTTGTTGAAAATGTCATGTCAGCATTCTTTATATACTGTATACAAACTGTAGCATAGAAAAAAGAATTTAAAAAATGTTATTATCGTGTTACCTTTACTTATACACGAAGTCCAAGTCTCTCTGTCTCAATGGAGATCACTGCCAGTGTAGAAAGTAGTCCTTGATCAGTCCTGCTCCGACTGTATGTTTTCAGTCTTTTGTGCTGAGAATGACCGCTCCATAGAGGACAAAAAAATGTTGGCAGCCATTTTTTTTTTGGGAGAAACGCTTCACTCTCTCTCTGTCTGTAACCCCCCCCCCCATGTTTTTCGCAGTAATGGTGACCAGGAGCACCTGCGGTAGACAAAAATCTGTGAAGTAGCGTTTGGCTGTAAATCATGGGATATTGTGCTGTCATTCGGTGACATCAGTGCTGGGAACCAATTAAGCTACAGCCATGTACAAAACCTCTGAGTCATTCTGCATTTTTCATCCTGAATGATTTTTTTTGTCCAGGAAAAAAAAATGTGATGCATGAAAATCGCAATGATCAAACCGCAAAGCAGCAAAGGATTACTGAGCTTGCTACTAAATGAGTGCTTCAGGTTTTCCTCCCACACAGACGACGACCCCCAAAAGCTAAACGTCTCGCTCAGCTTTCTTCGACTGCAAACTTCACACGACACCACAAAACTATCATTCAAAACAAAGCTTGAGGCCAAGACTAATTTATTGGAAAATACAAAACTAAGCAAGAACATGATACCCAGATGGGGCCATTTTTAGTTAACAAGAGAATGATAGAGATAACGACGGTGACAGACACCTACGTAAAGCAAAACTTGATCTCGGCGGGGTTCAGTGGACCTTCTTCTTGGACTTTGCCGCTCCTTCTCTGGATAGCCTGTCAGCCTCCTCGTTGCCTCTGTAGCCTGCATGGCCTGGGATGTGCATCTGCAACAAAACCACACACGCATTCAAGGCACGTTCCTTCCCAAATGTTTTACTTTTATTCTCATAAAGCAAAAATCTAGGTGCCTTACCTTGGCCTCAATAGGCTCCGTCAAATTGTGTGAGCCCCTCCCCCTCTTTTTAATGTGGTGAAAGGTTTTTGTACAGCTCAATTTGGTGACATCAAACAAATTAAACACACTTTACCAGCTGTCTATTTGTTGGATCAAATGTTCTCACCAAAAATCATTTGTTGACTCCCATATCACTCACCCAGGCCTGCCTTTACAAGCCACAGGTGTGCAAATTTACAGATACAGTGATACCTCAGTTTACGAACCCCTTGGCTTACAAACTTTTCGGTTTACGAACGTTAAATTTCTGAAAATTTAACCTTGGCATACAAACTATTTTTCGGGATGCACACGGAGCTGTCACAATAAGTGATGTGGCGCTCGCGAACGAGCCCATTCTTCGAACAACAAAATGGCAGCGGGCTTGTCTTGGTCCTGTATTCCCTGCCCCAGTCGTCGGTCAAAAGCCACGTGATTGGTCAAAAACACAGCAGTAAGGGGATGGGGGTTACAGACAGAGAGAGAGTGATTCCCCGCCCCCAGTCTTCGGTCAAAGCCACATGATTGGTCAAGATTGCAGCAGTGAGGGGAGGTGATTTAAACATTAAAGAGACAGGCAGATGACAGAGTGAGACAATTGATAGAAAACAGTTAAATTTGGACTCGTTTCAACTTTGATAGTTTAAAGGCAGAGTGTACACTTCAAGGTTAAAATATCCCATCAATCAGGCTTCACAAACAACCCGCACAAGTCATCTGTACACTTGCTGCAAAAAGCTATCAACCCAGCTAAACAAAATACAATTTATGAGAAACAAGGTAAAATTATGGCAGAGAAAGCACCTCCAAAGGATCATTCCCCAAGATGGTGAAAGAAGAAGGTTACGTTCCTCATCAAGTGTTTAATGCTGATGAAACTGGCCACTCCATTCTATTCCATCAACTACCATCACAAAGGTAAATAAAACGACTTTATTATACAGTACTGTTTATTTCTTTAATTATAATACCATAGCACATTTATGCTACATGAAATAAGGTATATTTTGTGTAGTTTAAAGGCTTAAAAAATTAGAAATTAGAAAATTATGTTTTATGGGGACCTAGGAACTGATTATTCTCATTTTAATGGTTTCCTATGGGAAATACATTTTGGGGATACACACTTTTCGCTTTACTCTGCCTGGGAACCAATTACAGTAAAGTCTCATTACATCGATATCGGTTATATCGATAGTACCGCTTATTACGATACTATTTTCATTTCCCTTGCACATTTCTAGTCTTTTTATGTATAATTAGTACCGTTTAGTACGATACCCGGTTATTAAGATAATCCGGTTATTACGGTGCTCCTTTTCATCCCCCGCCGGCCATTTTTGTTGTTTATATCGATATATCCGTCGCGCCATTGGTCAACTTGGTCACGTGTCTTGTTACGTGAGCCGCCATCGGTCGCGCCATTGGTCGACTTGGTCACATGAGCCGCCATCGGTCACGCTATTGGTCGACTTGGCCGTGTGACTTTGTCACGTGACACGCCATCGGTCGCGCCATTGGTCAACTTGGTCACGTGTCTTGGTTACGTGTCACGCCATCAGTCGCGCCATTGGTCGACTTGGTCAGGTGACTTGGTTACGTGCCCAGCACCCGTGTAGCAGAGCCATTTTCATTTTCAGACGCTAGCTCGTGTGTAGCAGACGAGATTGAAGTGTTTGTGTTAAAAGGTAAAAATGGGAAGCAGAAGAAGATTGATGACTTTTTAAAATTGTATACATAATACAGTAAGATGTAAGCGTTGCAGTTTCCCTGTTGTGTTATGTACATGCCCACTGTACTGTATATGAATGCAATCGTTTTTTGCAACAATGTTTCTTGTTTTGTCTGCTGAAGCGCGATGAAAATTATTAACATTCCATACTGTGTATTAAAGGACAGCCGATGTCACTTTTTATTCAAATGCAAATAAAAATGACTTCACGCCAAGACGTCTTGCATTGCTTGTGAATCCAAACAATGGCTTCAGATTCGGATAATATGCTTTCTTGTTACACATCCAGTTATGAATATGTTTCAAATACACTGTAGTTCTGAAGATTAAAGCATACATGTTTACAATCATTAAAGAATTATATGTGCCATTTTGAGGCAACATTGGGGGAACATCTCTCACCCAAAAAAAAAGGGAGCTAATGGCCAGCTCCGTTTCTTATATGGCGCTTGGCTGCCCTCTTTTGGCGGCTTTTGTTTAATGCAGTTCGGCGCAGGATCGGATATATCGATAGTCCCGGTTATATCGCTATTTTTTCGGACTCCCTTGAATATCGATATAACGAGACTTTACTGTAATTTCGTAAGCCAAGGTATCACTGTACTACAACAGTGGAAAATGTGAGGAGGGCAACCCCAAATGGACAAAAATAAGAATGCATCTCCTATGCGTATTGTTTTTGCTGTTTTATGATGCAATACCCAATTAATCAAACAATCAATGTCAATTATATACAATACCCCGTCTCTGAAAACAAAACAATATGGTTATGATTAATTGGTGGATTGGATGTAAATTAAATCATGTACATCGCTTTTCTCAAAAACAGGATTTGATATTAAACAAGAAGCGAAGAAAATGTGTGAAAAAGTGGATTTCAGATTTCTTGCTTGGTCCAACAGAGAATGAGCTAAATTGCAAAATGGTGTTTTCTCAATGTAAAAGATAATGTTTGCAAAATGTCGTACTTTACTAACCAGTCTGCCTCCATCCATGGATGATATCAGAAATCTATTCGGGAATTGAAAACATGACGTGCAGTGCCATTCCCAAATTTGTTCAGTGTTTGGTTTTTCTTGCGGTGGGTGCCAAAAAAGTAATGGTCTGATGTCTGACAATGTTTTTTCCTTCCACGAGGGGACAGCATTTCCCTTTTGTCCATATTAGCAATATCTTACAGCTTCGGATGTTATTTAAGAGCTATATAAATCAGTATGTATGTATTGCATTTTGAACAACCGCGAGTTCAAGCTCAGATAACTCCAGACCCATATCATTTAGTATTTATTTTTTTTCTGACGAAAGAAGAGAATCTAAAGTTTCTAACGCTGAATTTAATGTTAACTCATTCACTGCCATTCTAAAAAAAAAAAAGAGAATTGAAAAGCATGTGAGAGTGGCTGCCTTTCCAACAGCTCATGTATTTTGTTTTTCTACTTTCATTCCTTTCATCACTTTGCTGCTGTGAAATGTAAATTTCTCCACTGTGAGACTAATAAAGGCATATCCAATCCAATCCAATGATGTGGGGCGCCATCCCTGAATTTGTTCGGGTTTTAGTTTTTCTTGTTGTGGGGTGCCGATAAAGCGTTGGTCAGACCTCTGCCAATGTCTTTCCCTCCCACGAGGGACCAGCATTTGCCTTTTGTAGAGCCGCCCTCATTTCAAGCTCAGATAATTCCAGATCTATATAACTTAGGAATTAACTATTTTTTCTGATAAAACAAGAGAGTCTAAGGTTTCTTACGCTGAACTGAATTTATATCTAGTCCTAAAACTCAATATTCTGTGGGTCTTGCAATTTGAGTGAAAATGCCAAAAACCCTGGCACTGGAGTGAAAAATTTTTTCACAACGTCTGGAGGTGAATGAGTTAAATTCCAAAGATTTGGACAATCTGCAGTTTAAAGGACAATTGACACCTCCGGACAAGTTGTGTCCATAATTTGTAAAATTACTACAAATGACTTCTACTGAGCGCATTTTACAAAGATTCCACGGCATACAGCTATATTTTACGTATTCAGGATGTCTTGTTTTCGAGTTGATGACGATGCCTGACGTGTCGTCACGAACGCCCCTGACCGAGCAAGCGACCCACAATGCATTTTGGGTACTGTGTTTGGTCTGAAAACATCCTGTTGATCCGTGTTGATGGCGAAATTAGAAGGAAAAACACATAAATAACGCGATGGTGAGTCGTTGTGTGTTGCACCAACACTACCAATTGCAGTTACACAATAAAAGTGGACACAAATTCTCAATAGACAAATCAGCCCATTTCCAACGGACCTTGTGAGCCATCTTGTGCATTTTCTAGGAGCTACATTGCAGTCCAGACGGCTCGAATTGATACAAAGTCAAAGTCAAAGTCAGCTTTATTGTCAAATACTTCTTTAATCGCTTGCAAACATTTATGCTTTCCTCTTCAGAACTATTTGAACCATAGTCATCACTGGATGAGTAACAAGAAAGCATCTTCTCCGAATCTGAACTCTCTGAAGCCATTGTTTTGTGTCTGGAGTATGCTGGCGTGACGTCACGAACAAGGGGCGGGACCTTCTGAAACTCGCCATTTCCGAGGTCATTTTGAAGCAGTTTTGGGACACTTTAAGTCATTTTTATTGGTGTTTTGCATTTGACTAAAAATATCAGCCTGCATGTTTGGTTATTTTAGATGCTAGAAAACGTTTTTCTGATGTCAGTTAGGAAACAAAAAACAATGGTGTCGGTTGTCCTTTAAACGAGGTCTCAAAACAATTGAGTGATGATCAAATTGGTTTGCTCATCAATTGATGTGATTCATGTTGCAAATTGTGTCTTACGAACGTTTTCGTAATCACAAGCCAAAAAGCACCAGAAAGTCTTGATGGACCAAAGTGCAAACATACCCAGACCACCTCCAGTTCGCCGTTGAGCTGGTCGAGCCTCTCAAAGTCGTCCTTGTTGGCGACGCTGTCGCCAGACTTGAGCTTCCAATTGTCCTCCTTCCAGTGCTTCACCCATTTGGTGACGCCTAAACCAGAGCCGTGCCTTCAATCAGTAATCATTGAAATTGTTGCCAGCTTTTAAATGTCGCGATGAAATGCCGCAGTGTGTTCTTCTGGTGGTCACCGACCGTTGATGGTGTACTTGCTGTCCGTGAAGACCACCAGCTTCTTGACATTATGCTCTTTCGCTTGTTGCAGCGCCATGCACGCCGCCTGGTGTGCACACAAGAGAAAATTTTGAAAGAAACATATTAAACTGGATTTTCACGAAAATTGAATGTCTGATTTGAACCCCAATTGGCCTATTAAAAAAGCTACAGATAAAGACATTACTCCAAACCTGTTTTGCAACTACGGTAAACTTTTGGTTCGGCACAACCGGATTCATCTACAGACCCTCCCCAATTTACGAAAATTCGAGTTATGAATAACGGTACATATAAACATTTTTGCGAGGATAATATGTCGAAAAATGTACGGACACAAATGCTGTAAGTTAGGTTTTATATTGTGCGCCGTTTTCCGGCCGAGCTCGCTTGCGATTGGCTGCTTAGAGTATGTAGGCGGGGAGGAAATCCCTCTTCGCAGTTGATGCTCCACGACGACGCGATGCATAACAAAAAGTAATGGCGGCTGACACGCAATTCAGTAATTACATGCCAGCAGCTTCAGTAACGGCTTATTAAAGACCCAAGGCAGTGGCGGTCCGTGCACTTAAAAATAAAAGGAAATTTAAAATCATTTGTCCACCAAGAATATGCAATCTTTAACAAGATTTTACGCTAAATTACAAAATGTCAGTTTAATATAAGAAAAACAACAAGTCGTTCACAAAACGAACTATTTGTTGAAAATAAAAGTAAACAAATCTTTTTCATTTGTTCTTGAGAATAGGCCTACCTATGTGCGACAGCGATTTGTCCTCTCCTTCAGCCATTGTGGGTTAAAAAAGCGAGTAGATATACTTGTTTTTTCTGCTAAAGTTTCCAGGTCTGATCTGTTGTAGCTTGGTTGATTTGCATTGCATAGCGCTGCCTCCGCTGAGGGCTGAGGTAAAGTGAGTATACAATCACAGGACGCGTATATGTCATGTTCAACGCGAGGCCCTCGAGCTGGCCTTACTGTGCCAACTCGTGATCTGATTGGCTATCGCAACTATATATCAACTACATGTGCCCGTTCATGTACAGCGCACAGACGCCCTCACTGTTGATTCTGAAGGCGTCGGTCAGATTTCATACAGCCTGGCGACACAAGCTAGCTGAATTCTGATTGGATTAAAAACTCTGACCTAAAACTACAACACTGAAAGGAGCATAACCAAATGGATATAATAAAACATCAAGAAAACAGTATGTAGAATAATTAAATATACATTTAGAAAAAATACTTTTTTAATTAAATTGACTTATTATAATTATGATAATGATGTCTGATTATGTTAGGCCAGCAGAGAAGGCTTTCCTGGCTCTGACGGCCCACCACTGACCCAAGGATATATGTCATCGTACTAAAGTCGGTGTGAATTTATTTGACTGTTAGAACATCTGTGTTTTCTACTTCACCTTTCAGTGTTTGACTTATACATTCCATACAAAATATACCTCACTTGACAAACGACCGCTCGGAACGTATCTTGTTCGTAAGCGTCTGTACATACAATTCTTTAAAAAAAATTGTAAACCAATATGTTAAAAATATTAAAATCAATATTTTTTTGTGATGGGGAATGTCATCACATTTTTTTGTGTAAAACAATTACAGTGATACCTTGGCTTACGAACTTAATTGGTTCCCAGACAGAAATTAATTTTCCATAGGAAACCATTCAAATGAGAATAATCCGTTCCCAGGTTCCCATAAAAGATAATTTTCTCATTTCTAATTTTCTAAACCTTAAACCTACACAAAATCTACCTTATTTTCTGTTTAATAAATGTGCCATAGTATTATAATTAAAGAAATAAACTGTACTGTCGAATAAAGTCGTTTTATTTACCTTTGTGATGGTCGTTGATGGCTTGATGGAATGGAGTGACTGGTTTCATCAGCATTAAACACTTGATGAGGAACGTAGCCTTCTTTCACCATCTTGAGCAATGATCCCTTGTAGGTGCTTTCTCTGCGATAATTTTACCTGGTTCCTCATCAATTGTGCTCTGTTGATCTGGGTTGATATCTTTTTGCATCAAGTGAACAGATGGCTTGTGCGGGTTATTTGTGGAGCCTGATTGATGGGATATTTTTAACTTTGCAGTCTACACTCTGCTTTTGAACTAAGTAGAAACAGGTCCAAATTTCACTGTGTTCTATCGATTTTATCACTCTCTCTCTGTCCTCTGCCTGTCTCTTTAATGTTTAACACCGCACCCTTCACTGCTGCGTTCTTGACCAATCACATGGCTTTAACCGAAGACTCGGGGCGGGGAATAGAGGAAAAAAAAAATGTCGGCTGCCATTTTCTTTTTTGGAGAACGGCCTCAATCTCTCTGTCTGTAACCACTCGCCCCTTCCTGCTGCGTTCTTGACCAATCACGTGGCTTTAACCGAAGCCTGGGGGCGGGGAATAGAGGGCAAAAACAGTCGGCTGCCATTTTCTTGTTAGGAGAACGGGCTCGTTTGCCAAAGACACATCACTCATTGTGGCGCTCCGTGTGTATCCCGAAAAATAGTTCGTATACCAAGGAACATGTTTCATAAATTTAACATTCGTAAAATGAAAAGTTCGTAAGCGAAGGGGTTCGTAAACAGAGGTATCACTGTATCGGCTATTCAAGAATGCTGTTGGGTTACAAAAATGTTTTATATCCCTACCAAGGCTACCATTTCAATGGATCTGAATTTGATGCAATGAATTTGATTCTATTTAGGGAAAATAAACATTTTGGCTGTCAAATCTACGTCCACTCCTTTTAGTTAAATCCATGTATGTATATATATTTTAATATTTGTCTTGATAAATTAGCTCAACGGAATAGCCACAACAGAGATTAAGCCCGTCAGCACATTCCATTCCTTGCCTGGATTTCTGCACGTTGGTTTGTTTGTCTCCCCTCTAGCGGCTCCGCAACATTCCTGAAAATGACATTATATTATCATTGGTTGTAAAATGATGTGGTGCGTGTCATTGTGTGTGAGAGAGACAACATGTTCAAGTGTTTCCTCACAGAGGATGCTGGGGACCCCAGTAGACACCGATGCCGGCCCGAGCGTCGCGTTGGCCATTGTTTGAGCAACATCCATCCGTGTAAACCACGACGACGTCACCTGCACATGCCCCCCATCATATTCAGTGCCGATACAATGAATAGATTAGTTTGATCATTGCACACACACGCACGCACGCACACACTACCCATGTACGTGAATCCATCGCCATTGTCTGAATCTGAACTCTGGTTGAGTTTGACGCGTTTGGATGGCACGATAGCATTCTGTTGCTGCTGCTCCTCATCTTCCTTGATGTGACTTCTCTTCTTGCCTAATGGGATGTATTCCAAAGGCTCTGGCCCTTTTTGGGGAAGCCAACTCAAATCGACTTCTGTTGCTATTTTGAAAAAAAAAAAAAAAAAAAAAAATCAAAGTAGGAAACAATTTAATTGGAGAATTTTCATCATTAAACTAGTGCTGAGATGAAGCAGAAGACTGGAAGTCGTTTACGGGTGTACCTTTGGGTGGCTCAGTTACTGCAGACGCTTCTCTTCCTCGGAAAAAGGCCCATGCCTCCTTCTCTGAGAGAAATTTCTTAAAGGAGGCGGATGGGAATTTGTCCACTTGAGCCTTACACTCATCCCTGCAGGGCAAGCAAAAATAAAACAATAAAAACACAGAACTATCCCCCAAAAATTCCTGCAATAGTAAAAACTTCATTTCACATCACAGGTCTTCTTCTTCTTCTCTTCCTTTCGGCTTTTCCCTTTAGGGGTCGCCACAGCGAATTCATGTCCTCCATCTATCCAGGTTTTGTGCATCCTCTTCTCTCACACCAGCTACCTTCATGTCCTCTTTGACCACATCCATAAACATCCTCTTTGGTCTTCCTCTCCGTCTCCTGCCTGGCAGTCCAAGCCTCAGCATCCTTCTCCCGATATAGTCTCTCTCCTCTGGACATGTCCAAACCATCTCAGTCTGGCCTCTCTGACTTTCTCTGCACCTTGAATTCCTCCGTCACACCGACCGCACACCTCACAACTGTCTGTCATGATACATGTCTTGCGCCGCTCTGACATACTTTTCTGTCACTCCAGACTTCCTCATGCAATACCACAGCTCTTCTCTGGGCACCCTGTCGTACGCTTTCTTCAGATCTACAAAGACACAATGCAATTCCTTCTGACCGTCTCTGCACTTGTCTATCAGCATTCTTAAAGCAAACATTGCATCTGTCGTACTCTTTTTTTTTTGGCATGAAGCCATACTGCTGCTCACAAATGTTCACTTCTGCTCTTCGTCTAGCTTCAACTACTCTTTCCCAGAGTTTCATTGTATGGCTCATCAACTTTATTCCTCTGTAGTTAGTACAACTCTGCACATCTCCTTTGTTCTTAAAAATGGGCACGAGTACACTTCGTCCCCATTCTTCAGGCATCTGTTCACCATCAAAAGATCTTGTTGAATAACCCAGTCAGGAAAACCCCCGCCACCTCCCCAAGACACTTCCATACATCGATTGGTAAATCATCAGGCCCGAGTGCCTTTCCCTCCTTCATCCTCTTCAGTACCCTCCTCACTTCATCCTTGCCAATGTTTGCTACGTCTTGGTCCATAACAGTCCCGTCTTCTACTCTTTGTTCCTTCTCATTTTCCTCATTCATCAATTCTTCAAAGTACTCTTTCCATCTTGCCATCACACGACTGGCACCTGTTAATACATTGCCATCTCTATCCTTAATCACCCGAACCTGCTGCAGGTCCTTACCATCTTTGTCTCTGTCTCGCTAGCCTGTAAAGATCAGTCTCGCCTTTCTTGCTGTCCAGCCGAGCATACAAGTCATCATAGGCCTCTTGTTTGGCCTTTGCCACTTTTACTTTAACCGTGCGCTGTATCTTCTTGTACTGCTGTCTACTCTCGTCCGTCCTCTCAGTGTCCCACTTCTTCTTTGCTAACCTCTTTCTCTGTACACACTCCTGCACCTCCCCATTCCATCACCAAGTCTCCTTATCTACCTTATCATTTCACATCACAGGTACAGTATGATAATAGATGGGTGAATAGGTGATGGTTGTTATGACCTATAGTGGTTTCTCTAGCTTCTCCCTTGCTTGTTTTCCAGATCTCCCCGTTGCAACACATGTGATCAGATCATTAACCAGCTCTGAAGGAGGGTTAGAACATTCAGATTATTTGAATCAGGTGTGTTGCTCCTGAGAGAGCTGGAAAACAAGCAGCACTGGAGCGCGTGAGGAACGAGGTTGGAGATCCCTTATTTAACTACAACAGATTTGTTTGACTAACTCGTCTCTTACCAGGATTTGTAGACACCAGGTTTGAATCCTTTCCTCACCGCGTAGAAAAACGGTCCCTTGGGCATGTTGTCGGCGGAAAAGCCGCAGAAGGTTCTCGTCAAAGTTACTGCCCTGAATATACGAGCTAGTCTGAGCATGACAGTCAGCGAGCAACCGGCCTATGCACGTAGGCGGCGGCCATCTTTAAGTGGACGAGAAGAAACTGTGTAAGCGGGTTTGATTGTTCGTAAGAAAACGATGCAAACGTACCTTGACTTGCAGCACCAAACACCGTCAATGTTATGCTAGCACCTCGTTGGCTCCACACACGTCAAAAATTTTCACGTTAAACAATAACGACAAAAAAGGCAGTTGAGTCTCTAAGGCATTTTAATGGTTGCCATGGAAGAGGTTTCGCACCTTAGAAGCTGAGACTAACAAAGTTAAACTCGAACCTGAGTGAAAATCTTCTCTGTACTATCTCGACTAGAGAGTTGCTTTCGCAGCTGAGCGGGGTTTTTGTGTCGCCAACTAGTGGACGGGAGGTTTCACGCCAGAAAACTAACTACAGTACAGTAAATATAAGCAAATGCTACAAACCAGCATTTGTAATAATAATAATAATGTTACAATCTTGTCGATGTCAGGTCCGCTCGAGGAGTGGTGACAGGACTCGAGGGACGAAGAAAAGTAGTAAGGGTTGGATCCGAAATACACGGTAGAGGGTAAATTCAAGAAGGGGTTTTACTGAGACACATAAAGCAAACAGGAAATAAGGCAATGGAGAAGAACAGCGTAACAGCCCTGCTGGGTGACAGGGAACTACGAAGAATACACCGGCGCGGACGGGATAGGTGGCTTTTATAGCCAGAAGGCACAATTAATGGAATGAGGAACAGGTGAGTGAGTCTTGAGAGCAGGGAGGGGAGAGGCCCGCCGGTGACAGCCAGTCATAAATGCCGCCGTGTGAAGCTGATTAACACGTTTGTCTCGTGTCGTCTCTTCCTCGTCGTTCATAGCAGTGACATGCAGTCAGGGGAGGCAGGTGAGGCTGTGCCTCACCTGTCATCATGGAAATATCAAATGACAAAATAAATTAAAGTTATATTTATTGAGTGATTTGTACTTTCACGTTCTTTTCCATTTAACTTCACCATTTTTGGATTTTGTTTCAAAATCGCTGAATTTTCACATTTACCGTTCAAATACTCAGTATCGATGAGCGGTGAGGCAGCAGCCGGCTGAGCCTAACCATGGATTGTGCAATGAGTATGCTAACTGTGCTGGCTTGCTCTGCAGTGAGACCGCATTGCTGTCCCTCTGCATATCGCTATTAAAGTGTTCAAACACTTTTAGTATATGAATTAAATTTCTCCACTTTAGCTGGTGTATATAATGTACAGCCACTTTACATTATAAACACTGTACTACAGTGTTTATTTTATTTTATTTTTTATCAAAGCTGTGTGCATAGGTGAGGCACACAGTTCTCCTGCCTCATGACAGGGGGCGCTGGTAATGACAGAGATTCTTGCGCCTCCTCGGCTGCAGAATCATAGAATTAGTGAGAGCAAGCTACAGTAAACAGTTAGCAAGTTAAGTGCAACCATCCAGTCATTTTTTCACATTTTTTAAAGAAATAGAGAGGAAAGCTTCTACAAAGAAGGTATAGATGCCTTTCAGAAGGAGTGGCGCATGGACTTCATTTATAAGTAAAGATAACACGATATTAACGTTCTTTTAATTATTTTTTTCCATGCTACAGTTTGTATACAGTATATAAAAAATGCTGACATGACATTTTAAACAAAACACGTTAACTGTTGCCAATCAAATGGTGAATAAGGTATTCTGTAGAGTTCATATGTTTGTAAATCTGACTGTGATGACGTTAGTGCCTCACCAGCCATGAACCTCACCGCACGTCACTGGTTCACAGGTATGCAAAATACTAATTTCTAAACATCCTCATGATGTTAAAGTAATCGGGGACTTGTTGGGCGATGCTACATATGAAACCGTAGTTTTGTGGCTTTGATGAATTTGGGTTTTGGATGTCGATTGGTAGTTCACAGCACAACACACACGAGCGTGCAGACGTACATACGCATGTGCGAATGTGGAGGATATATACTATGGATCGATGTTGAATGTATAGACCTACACATTGGTGTTATATTGATATCATGAGCCGGTATTATTGGAAGTTGAACCGAATTGTATTCTGATATTGAGATTGACGAATTGATGTTTTGATGAGTAAATAAGTCAGTTATAAAAATGCCGCTGTGTGAAGCTGATTAACACGTTTGTCTCGTGTCGTCTCTTCCTCGTCGTTCACAGAACACCTTATTGACTCACAGTGCTACCTGCCTGTGACTCATTTGGACCGACCCAGGTGTCCCCTCGGCCTGAGGCCGGTTACACTCACACTACCACCCAACTATTTAAAATTGCATTTTCTGTGTAGCTTTATCTCTTGATTGTATTTATAATTGTCTTTTATCTATGCTTGTCTGTGACTGTAAAGTCTCATTGAGAGCTTTGAAAGGCGCTTGAAATAAAATGTATTATTATTATTATTACGACTATACTTGCTTTTGAGACAAATATCAGACAAACTGTAAAACGGCCATTTAATCATTCAGGGATCTGTCACAAGGAAATTTCACATATCGAAATGGCAATCTTTAACTCTGGGACTGCTTGATTTGCCATAATCCATGATATGCAGAGGGCATAAAACATCTCCAGGTACATGCCCATGTTCAAATTCCACATTTTGTCATGTAAAAAAAATCAAAGATCAATAATTTCAACACTTTTTTACGCATTAATGTGATTTTCCACCGGAAAGATCCATTCAAGAGGGGAAGTAAGAATCATAATTTGTTAGTGTTGTGTTGCAAGTCTGTAAACTCTGGATGGGTTACCAGCTCAGGAGAAAAAAAGGAAAAGAAATAGAAAGAAAAAGGCTACAATTAGCACAAATGCAGAAAACAGTTGTTCCATTTCCATTTATTTGAAAACAAAAATGTTTGTTTGCATGTCACACGTGGACACACACATTGACACACGCACGCACACACACATACACATGCGCACACATTTGTGAGAGTATTATGTAATGTGTATTTTATGAACCAGCACAACACCGAGCCTTCTGTTCATAACCGCATCACATCTTCACACTCAGCTGGCCTTCACCAGGTACAAAGAGAGATTAGAAAAAGGCAGATTCAGATACGCTCACACAATTGAATATTTTCACCATTTGGAGAATTTGAATGGCGTTCATAATAAATAATAATAAAAAATGATTTATTTTTCTTACAAAAACAAACTACTCACATACGAGCTTTATGTACAAAACATGTATGAATGTATCCGTTGTAATATGTTCATCCCGTCTACTTGATATCTAATTTAAAACAGTTTCTTTACTTACAGTGTACACTGTACACTCTCTGACGAAGGCAGAAGTATACGCCGAAACATGTCAGGTATTTGAACACCTACAATACACTGTCTGTAAGTAAAGAAACTGTTTTAAATTAATATGTATGTATGTATGTATGTATGTATGTATGTATGTATGTATGTATGTATGTATGTATGTATGTATGTATGTATGTATGTATGTCTGTATGTACGTATGTATGTGCGTACGTATTTACATTTACACACTCATTTTGCGGCTTCAAATCTGTTCTCGAAAGTTTTCTACGACAGCACAAGGAATGGGATTTATTATTTGTTTATTTGTTTTTTTTATGTCCCATTTGTCTACCAAAGTTTGGAACAGAGTTTGGGCTGCCACGGAATTTTTGAGTTGTTGGCTTAAGTGCACACACAACATGGCGACAAGCCAGAGGAATGAGACGCACATTTATTTTCAAAGTCAGACGTTAGAAAGGGGTTAGACGACGTAACAACTACATTTTAATTGAGTCGGAGATGCATTTGATTGACAGTTGACAAAGGAGGGGCGTGGTTTCTGCGCACTCGAAAAACACCCCCACTGCATTCGAGAATCATTCTCGAATGAAGTGGGGGTGTTAAGTCAAGCCATTCTCAGAGAATGGCTTGACTTTTCACTATTGTCAAACGTCGTTTTGGGGCTATTGTTTTATTATTCAAATTTGACAGTTCGGTTTACTTCATATGACTTAAAAAACAGCGGGGGAAGGTCGAGGCTGTCGTAGTTGATAGGAAGTAGAACGGGTGGGGTGTGTGGGGAGATGGGATTGAATTTTGTGAACGCAGAAACATTCATAGGAAAAATAAATCCAGGAAATATCACCACAAGAAAGAGAAGAAGAACAGCGAGAACATGTACAAGCCAAAAGGACTTAATGCAAATGTATGATCACACTCCAAAACAAGATAACCGAGTGTAAGGGTGAAGTGCAACCTAAAAAGAGTGACACATCCTCATGTCGTGTGTATGTATACTGTCTATGTAAGCAAAAAAAGCATGCGTGACATCGAAAAAGGCGGCCACCACAGAAATAAGAAATAAAAATGTACAATTTATCAAACACGGTAACAATATTTATCATTATCATCATCATCATCATCATCATCATCATAAATAGCCTTATTCCATTAGTGCTGCTGTACACAAAGAAAACATTTTCACTCCTATAAAAATATGTTTTAGTGCAACCGTCAATCATAAAGAATAATTCATCACTTCGCTTGTCCAGAATGTAAGGTGTCAATCAAAAAAGAAGGCGGAGAAAGGGGTGGGGCATGACAGTGATCTCGGGGACTGCTGAAATGAACAGAAACAGCAAAAAGGCACAGGGGGCGGATTCTTTTTATTTTCAGCATTATTATTGTTGTTAATATTCAAGTACCAGTTTACTGCCTTGAAATTGGCTGCACCCCCACACTCACGGACGTCCACACGCTCACGCGTCCATTGGAACAAACATGTCCCAACTTGAATTGTTTACGCGTATCGTATCTGAATGCAAATGGCAGCTTGTGCGACTGCATGTTGTGGGTGCATGCATCGTTGTGTGAAACCCTTTGCGTGTGCGTGCGTGTATTCAAGTGTGTTTGTGTATTCAAATGGGTTTGTGTATGAATGTAGGTTTGTGTGTGTGTGTCTATGTGAGTGTATGTGTGATGGAGAATAAGAGGTTATCATATTTAAAAGTCCCATGCTTAGCTGGCAAACTAAACAATAGGCCCACAGTAAAGGCGCAGATGACCATAGTCAATCTGAGTGAAACAAACAGAGCCTGTTAAACTGTCATCTTCATCTCGGTCCTAGATTCGAGGACATCTGGCCTTGAACAGAATTTAGGACTCCTTCGCCATAGGAGTAATTTAGGACTTGAAACTCCCTCACAGGAAGAGCTCATTAGCCAGGCTACAAATTTATTAGTTCATGGAAAAGACAACCAATTAAAATATGTATGTTTTATTGCTTACAGCTGTTGGTGCTTAGAACGTCCAGGGGCGTGGTATTCTAATCAAGAAAACTATGTTTTACTCATGTATCACTTAAAGGACAACCGACGTCTCCGGACAAGTTGTGTCCATAATTTGTAAAATGGCTTCAAATGACTTCAACTGAGCGTATTTTACAAAGATTCTACCGCATATAGCTATATTTTACCTTTTAAGACTCGCGCTGAATATTCAGGAAGTCTTGTTTTTGAGTTGGTGACGAGTCCGTACGTGACGTCACTAAAGGACCGCCCTTCACCGTAAAAAAGACGCATTGTAGCGGTCCTTCCATCACGTCAATGTATTTTGCTATACTTGTTTGGTCTGGGGACTTCGTGTTGCACCCAAAAGCCGCCAGAAGAGGGCGTCCAAGCGCCATTTAAGGAATTTATCAGCCTGTGGAAACGGAGGTGGCCACAGGAGGTCGCCATTTTGTGCCTCTTTTTTTGGGTGAGAGCTTTTCCTCCAATGTTGCCTCAAAATGGCACAAATACATTCTTTAATCGATTGCCAACATGTATGCTTTCCTCTTCAGAACTATTTGAATCATATTCATAACTGGATGTATAACAAGAAAGCATATTATCCGAATCTGAAGCCATTATTTTCAATTCTAGAGCAAGGCAAAGACATCTTGGCGTGACAGATTTTGGACAGTTTAAGTCATTTTTATTGGTGTTTTGCATTTGACTAAAAATATCATACTGCATTTTTTGGGTATTTTAAATGCTATAAAACGTTTTTCTGGTGTCAGTTAAAAAACAAAAAAGTGACGTCGGTTGTCCTTTCAATTTGCATATACTCTCAATAAATCGCTTGGCAGAGGGCTGCAGAATTCGGGCATCTGTCTTGAATGGCTGCGTCCCCTGGCGGCAGTAAAAGACAATCTTCCTGTGTTTGAGCCTTTGTCCACACTGTCCGACCGAACATCTGTGACAATGTGTTGAGGTGTGTTTTTCCAGAGCGAAAGAAAAGCTAAGAAACTGTGCAAAATTATATTGTAGTCATTTCGTTGCGTGCCTATGATATGTCTTTGCTGGTCTTTGTGCTTTGCGGGACGTCTGCCGGCGTCCGGGGCGAGGGCGCAGGGGAGGGGCAACGTCGGGAGGCGCTAAAGTGCTGAGACACCGGCGGCGCGGGTGAGGGTGGCGAGTGCCCAGGTTGTCCTTCCTTAGGCGAGGAAGCGGAGTGTGGCTGTTCCTTAATGCAGTCCCACCCTCCTTGCTTCCCGTCGGCCAGTTTGTCGGGTTCAATGCGCAGAGAGGCGATGGCTTTGGTGCACGTTCGAATGCTCTCTTCTTGCTCGCGTACGACGACCTCCGCCTCGACAGGCGGAGAAGATCCCGACGATGCCCTGATTGCTCTCCCTCTTCTAAAAGGGTCCAAGTTTTCAAAGTCCTCAGACGGACCTTGGCGCGGGGCGAGGCGGGGCACGGCCTGCTGCTCCCCCTGCTCGCTTAGAGGAGTGCTGCGTGACGTGGGTACGGTGTGCACCATTTGAATCCCGCCGATGGGAATCATCGGGAACGGGGAACGCACCTGACACAAACAAAACACAATACAATACATACTGATTCATATCGCACTTTAACAACAGCTGAAGCTGTAACAAGCTGTTTGTTTTACTTGAAGATGGCACCGCGAGAGTGGCTGCCTTTACAGCAGCTCCTGTATTTTGTTTTTGTACTTCTTCCTTTCCTCCCCTCTTACTTTCATCACTTATGTGCTGTGAAATGTAAATTTCTCCACCAGGAGACCAATAAAGGCTAAACCAATCCAAAGCGCTTAACATGGAAAACTATCATATACAGAAAATAAAGTGTGTGTGTATGTGTGTGTGTGTGTGTGTGTGTGTGTGTGTGTGTGTGGTGAAATTAAATATCACAAACGATGAAAAGGTTTCTTCAGCTGTCATCTGTACAGTGATACCTCAGTTTGCGAACGCTTTAGTTTTTCCGAAGTTCTCGCTTTACGAACATTAAAATTAAATTAAATTAAATGAATTAAATTCCTTGTATGTTCTACATACTTGGCAATAAAACCTCTGTTGCTAGCATAGCAGGGGACAGTCGTTCTGGAAAGTGACTCTCCTTCCAAACAGTAACTCCCTCCCTCCCTCCCTCCTCCTCCCACTCCATTCCATCAAGCCATCAACTACCATCACAAAGGTAAATAAAACGACTTTATTATACAGTACAGTTGAAAGTGTCCTTGAGAGGTTTGGAAGGCGCTTAGAAATTAAATGTATTATTATTATTATTATTATTATTATTATTATTATTTCTTTAATTACAAAACACTAGCACATTTATTATACATAAAATTAGGTATATTTTGTGTAGTTTTAAGGCTTATTTAGTAGAAAATTATGTATTATTGGGACCCGGGAACGGATTAGTCTAATTTGTAATGGTTTCTGATGGGAAAGAAATGTTTGGCAGACGAACTTTTTGCCTTACACGCACTTTCTGGGAACCAAATAAGTTTGTAAGATGAGGTATCACTGTACTTTTAAGGTGTCGGACATTTCACTCCTCATCCAAAGAGCTTCATCAGCAAACGGTCTGCTGGTAACGCTGGCCCGATATATATATCCCTCATGGACAGAAGTGGCAGTGCCACACCTCTGCTCTGATAGAGCCAGAGTTACCAGCACAACTTTAATTCGATGACGAAGCTCTTCGGATGAGGAGTGAAACATCCGACACCTTCAAAGAAGTACAGATGACGGCTGAAGAAACAGTTTCATTGATGGACCACTCCTGTACGACTGAGAGCCTACACAGATGTAAATGTAACAAAATGTAATTTTATGAGGCAATGCTAGAATTCTATTGCACATATTATAGAATATGATACAATAAATGTTACATGTGCAGAATAAATTTGACATCACATTAAATGAGAAAAAAAATACCTGTAGTTGTGAATGAAGAGGGAGGTGACTAAACAAGACCTGATGGGGTGGACTGGAGTGGTTACTGCTCTGATCTCGCCCACCTGGGTTACTGGGAATACATTCCTGGAAGAAAATAATTAATAAAAACAATATAAAAAATGAAATTCCATACAAACTGGACAATGTATCAACCAGATGGGGGCGCCTAACTGAATGCTGAAAGGCCATTGTTCAGATGACTTACTGTATCCATTTCGACACCGGCGGTCCTGCGACGTCCTCGAGGGGCCAATTCCGCCTGACTCAACAACCCAGCAAGGTGAGCCGATCTCAGGGCTCGTGAGCCGCCCTGCTGACTGCAAGACAACAAGTAAAAACCGCATTCACAAAGAATGAAAAAAAAAGCCACGAGGCTCTTTTCAATGATGTTTTGTTGCTATAAATTGTGAAACAGTCATCGGGTGTGAGGCCACTCCATGATTATGTCCAACATTAAAGAATTGAAAAAAAATACAAATCTTGCAACTTTGACATAAAAAATATTCCTAGAACACCAGAAAATAGACATTTATTTTTGGGAGATGTTGTTTTTTTGATCATGGCAAGGTTGCATCCTCATTTTGTTGACAATAATAATAATAATCTTACTATTCTCACCATATTATAACATTTTGCTTAACATTTGCTTCAAAAAAGTGGGCTTATAAGATAGTTAAATATTAAATGTATTATTATTATTAGCTATCTATCTATCTATTGCTATTTAGTTGGCTGTCTATCTCGCTACATCTATTCACTATCTAGCTGGCTGACTATCTATCGAGCTCGGTATCTGTTGGCTAACGATTGGCTTTATATGTATTTGAGTTACTTCCGGGTTGAGTGGGGGACATCTGTGTCACTAGGTAGCTACCTAGCTGGCTATCTATCAGCAATCTATTAGCTATCTGGCTGGCCGGCTAACTATCAGTTATCTATCTATCTATCTATCTATCTATCTATCTATCTATCTATCTATCTATCTATCTATCTATCTATCTATCTATCTATCTATCTATCTATCTATCTATCTATCTATCTATCTATCTATCTATCTATCTATCTATCTATCTATCTATCCATCCATCTATGGGCTATCTATTAGTCAGCTAGCTTCCTATCTATTTGAGTTACTTCTGGGTTGAGTGAACGCTGGCGCGTGTGGCTGCCGCTGCTCACCCACAGAAAAAAAATGATCCTGTGACTGTAAAGTGAGTTTTGAAAGGCGCTTAGAAATGAAATGTATTATTATTATTATTATTATTATTATTATTATTATTATTATTATTATTATTATAAATAGTGCTTTAAAATCTGTCTGACTGACCTCTGCAGGAGGAGGTGCTGATGGAGTCCGCGTCGAGGTGAGTTGGGTCGTATCATGACTTTGTGACGTCCTCGCGGCGACAGGTCTCTCTTCCCAGGAGAGGCGGGGCCCGGCAGCGGTGCAAGCAGCGACAGGTGCCCCCTCCTGGGAGACAGCTCACGTCGACAACCCCCCAAGTCCCGCTTGGGGGACAAGTGGCGCAGCGGTGATGCGTCCCGCCGAGGCGATGGGCCGCGGGGCGAGCCGTCGCCATGCGGCGAGAGATACTGCCTGGCGGCCGGCGATGAGCAGGGTGAGATGGGGGACGAGCACCCTGAGTAGTCGGGCCCGGGGGAGGAGAGGCGAGAAGACGGCGAGGGGGAATCCTGTGAGAGGTCTTCATCCATGGACGGTTGCGATTGTCTCGGCGGCCCCTGCGGCGTGATGTGGATGCTGGGCACGGTGGTGAAGTAGCCAAAAAGAGGCGGCGATGGCTGAGAGGCGCCTACTGCGATGGGGACGCCGTATGGACTGGCCGAGCGGGACGACGTTGTTGGGGTGGAGTCACCGTCACAGTCGTCGTCCTCATCATCTTCGTCGTCCACGTCGTCGCCGTCGTCCTCCGAATCATCGGCGTCGGAGAACTGATGATCGGCCAGGGCCTTGGGTCGCGCGCCGGTTTCCTCGCCAATGTCTGCGAATAGCAAGTCAATAACGTGTCAGCAAAGCCTCAGTGTTCTAATGCATCGTCTCAACAAGGCAAAGAGAACAAGCTGTGCTGTCAAAAGCAAAAAAAAACAAACTAAAATAAAAATCCCCATATTTTTTTTTTCAAATTGTCCATATTGAGCTATTTTCAAGACCCATTCAATATTTTCACCCAAAAAAGGTTGCTTCAGAATTTTTCTAGACTTTAGTTAGTACCAGTTTTTACCTCCTCACCCCCAAAATAATCAAACAATAACAATAAACAAAAACAAAAAAAGCAATCAAACAAAAAATAAAAATGGAAATAAATAAATTCACAAATAAATACAAAAATAAACAAAGTAAACAAAGGAATAATAAATAAATGGAAAATGAAACAAATAAAAATACATACATTAAAAACTTAATGACAGATAAATACATATGAAAACGATTTATAAATATATAAATAAAAGCAAAAACGACTGACCGATATATCAATAAACAAACACAACATAAATAAATAACTAATGGCAGATCAAGAAAGAAATATATAAACAAATGCTAAATAAATAAGTAAATAAAAACGAATGATAGATAAATACATAAAGATAAAAATTAATGACAGATAAATAAAAAAAGAAATTAATAATGAAATAAATACTAAAAATAAATACATAAATAAATAATGGCATATAAGGAAAAAAAAAAGAAAAATATAAAAACGAATGATGAATAAATAAGTAAATGAAAACAAATGATAAACAATAAATAAAAAAATAAATAAATAATACATACATACATACATACATACATACATACATACATACATACATACATACATACATACATACATACATACATACATACATACATACATACATACATAAACATTTCTTGATGAAATATTTGAACAGTGCTTTTTGGACACCCTGAGTTATAAAATAACAAGATGTGAATTATAATGGCCAAAGAATACTTCCTTTACTTGACATTTACTTTACTTTTACATCTTCAGTTGAAGTTTCAGCTGATCAAACTTGTGTGTGTTCCAGTCCAAACAAATTGGCTGGGGATTGGTTTCAAGCAAAAATCTCAATTTGTGACTCGCAAAGTTGTGCTTACCGACATCGTCGGCCTCTGCGTCGTCCACAGTCGATGTGGAGACTCCCAACTCCAGACACTTCTTCAGGTGAGCTTTTGATTTCATGTGCTTGGTCAGATTCCCTGCACATAGACACATTGCTTGAAGCAAGCCATTTCTTTCTTTAGTCCAGAAAAACTGCTTGTTCCAAACAAAACATGAAGTGGTTACCTTTGGTCTTGAAGGCAAAATTGCAGAACTTGCAGACGTAGGGCCGCACGTCGGTGTGCGTGCGGATGTGTTTCTTTAGCATGCTGGGTTTCTTGCAGCGAATGCCGCACTCCTCGCAAATGTACTTGCCCCGACCGCGCCCGCGCACATACACGTAGTCCTCGTTGGACTTGAACCTGTGCAGGAAATACACTAACTGTCACTTACATTTAGTGAAAATACATAATTGCAAACATTATGCAGTCAATACAACTCAAATTCAAAATAATCATGATTGTGGAGGTGAAAACAGTAAGCTAGCTGATCTTTGTTGATATGAAATTAGATGTTTTGGTGAAAACGTGTCAGGCCGTGTGAGAGGACTAAGGCGGGTAAAGTTTTCTGTTCTTTCTTCAGCTGTGAAACTGTCAGAGATGTTCAGTTGGACACTGTGGACAAAGTCTCAAACACAGGAAGATTGTCTTTTACTGCCGGCAGGGGACGCAGTCATTCATGACAGATGCCCAAATTCTGCAGCCCTCTGCCAAGCTATTTATTGAGAGTATATGCAAATTAAAGTGATACATTAGTAAAACATAGTTTTCTTGATTAGAATACCACGCCCCTGGACGTTCTAAGCACCAACAGCTGTCAGCAATAAAACATAGGTATTTTAATTTGTTGTCTTTTCCATGAACTGTTAAATTTGTAACCTGGCTAATGAGCTCTTCCTGTGAGGGAGTTTCAAGTCCTCCTGTGACGAAGGAGTTTCCCTAGGCCAAGGCCAGATCTCCTAGATGAAGATGACAGTTTAACAGGCTGTGTCTGTTTCACTCAGATTGACTGTGGCCATCCGCGCCTTTGCTGTGGGCCTATTGTTTGGTTGGCCAGCTAAGCATGGGACTTTTAAATATGATACCTTAAAATTATATATATATATATATATATATATATATATATATATATATATATATATATATATATATATATATATATATATATATATATGAGATCTGAATTTTAAATATGATAATTCTCCATCAGAAACTGATGATAAAATCTCCAGCAGCAGGACGCGTGTCACAGAAAGGGAAATTTCCGACTGTTGTTGGTCAAAATGGAACGCTGGAGAATATCCAGAATGTTCAGACATTGCCTGACTCATAAACACTTCCCATCCGGCAGGTGACGCCGGCTTTCAGGACCCAGTCGTGTTTGGAAAGAACAAGATGACTCTTGCACAGCTGCGTCCACTTCGACACAGAAGGAAGACGGTAGCGTCCAAAATGGCGATGGGATAAATGTCCACCGTAACATAATTTTTAACAATCGTTTCTTGAGTTATTAGGGTCGATGCTATCCACAAGCATCTCTTGGGCATGAATGTGAGATATTTTATTTTGTGGTGATCTCATTGTTGTCAATTTGTAGATCTGTCACTAACCTTATGCTAATGGTAGTCAAGTCATATTTAGCACTTTTCTGAAAACATTAAGCATTAAACAATCTAATTGATTGGCAACACAAAATTCATACTTATTTCAAACCGATAAACACTTTAAGGCAAAAATATGTGCATCCAAAAGATAGGCTGCCAAATGAAAAACAAAGTAATTTAGTTTATTCAATAAATTGTAAGAATGAAAATTGTACAGAGCAATACAGTGGGGAGACTAAACAAATTCTCAAAAAAACGACTATCAACATCGCAGGGATAATACTAGTGGGCCTCAATCGGCAGTACATATGCACCTAAAAGCTAGCAACCACTCATTTGATGACAATGAGGTTAAAATCTAGGCAAAAGAACATAGATGGTTTGAAAGGGGAGTAAAAGAAGCAATTTTCATAGAAAAGCTAAATCCTTCATTAAACCGACATGGTGGGGTGAGGTTCAATGTGGATCGTTCGTACAATAGCCTGCTTAGGCAACATAGGTTAGGCAACATTAGTAATGCTGATGAGGTGATACCGGAGGGAGTGGGGCAATCAGGCCAGTCGTTAGTCAGGAATGTAGGAACAATCGGTGGGGCTGCAAGGAGTGGTCCTCTCCTCCCCCAACCTGAGAGTAAGGACCTATCATAGCAGTGTCCGGCGCCGCCATGTCTGGGCATTAAGGGATATATATATATATATATATATATATATATATATATATATATATATATATATATATATATATATATATATATATATATATATATATATATATATATATATATATATATATAGTGAGGTTGGGCGGATTGCCCCTGCTCACCCACTAGCTTTGCTGTTTGTCACTTTTTGTTCAACAAGTTTTTTTCCGGGTCCGCGTTGTATCGGGACCGTGCTTTTTGTTAATAAATCATCTGCCAGCACCAACGCCTCTGTCACCTGCATAGCAATCCACCCCCAATTACTACGTTCCAACTCATCAGCTGCCACTGTCGCCGGCGAAACGTGATACGATTAGTTGTATGGCTATCTATCTATCTATCTATCTATCTATCTATCTATCTATCTATCTATCTATCTATCTATCTATCTATCTATCTATCTATCTATCTATCTATCTATCTATCTATTAGCTCTCTAAGGGCTATCCATTAGCTAGCTAGCTTCCTATCTATTTGAGTTACTTCTGGGTTGAGTGAATGCTGGCGCGTGTGGCTGCCACTACTCACCCACAGAAAAACTTATCCTGTGACTGAAAAGTGACCTTGAGAGTTTTGAAAGGCGCTTATAAATGAAATGTATTATTATTATTATTATTTCGCTGTGTAATATACAGTAACATTGAAACTTCCCATCTGCACCATCCTAAACTGAGGAATCACCTGTAATATTTTTAAAACTCATCTGTGACCCACTTACGGGTTCTGATCCACCAGTTGAAAATAACACATCAAATGCAGAATATCAAGTTGTGACTCCTGGAGAGTTGTGAACTTGAGTCATGTACTTGACTTTTGGCAAAGCCACGACTTTGCCAAAACACCATTTGACTGCTCAATCTGATGCTTGTTTGATGAAAGTGCAAATGCAGTCGCTAGCAAAACACAAGCTAGCATTAGTTTTTGACTCGCTAGGCTGAGGTCAACTTATTTCTTCAAACATACTGGAGAGTAAAGAGCGAAGGACTATTGGTCTGGGCAGTGTATAAATACATACTGTATAGTGACCTTGAGAGTTTTGAAAGGCGCTTATAAATGAAATGTATTATTATTATAGTCACAAAGTACAGTAAGCTACGCTCAATTTCAAAGGGGTGAAAGTAAGGGTTATATCGCTACCATGGGAACGGATCGCCATTGTAAACAGAGGCCCGCAGTGTAATTGCTTCCAATGCTAATGCAAAGACACTTGTGAGAAAAAAGCTTGAAGGTAAAAGAACAATAGCGCGCCAGCTGTCGTTATGAGTGTTTTTGTGCTTGTGATATCTTTAACAGACCTCTTTCTGGCTGACTCACACTGACACAAAGAACAAGCTGTAAAAGACTTGTCGAGTTGGGAAAATGAATAGCTTGCTTTAAACAGATGTCTTTCAAGTTCACTCACGAGTCAGCCTTGCTGCTTTTTGATTAGCAGTTTCAGTTTACTTCTTGCTCTTCTACTAGCCATGTGTCCATCATCTGTCCATCCATACCCATTATCATCACTAGCCAATCCAAGCTGACTTTGAGTGAGAGGTGGTGGTGGTAGTGTCGGACAAATAAGAGACGTCAATGAAGCTAACGTGCATGTGTTGGGAAATTGGGAGGAATCTGGAGGCGAACTCATGACTTGGTCACCATGCTAGATATGTTTTTTAGATTTATACAAATAAATATGAACCTGAGTGAATTAGAGTAATTAGATTGATGTGTTGAACATACCCCCCTTCGAAGATCTTGATGCGAGATGGCTCAGTGGCTGTCCTTTTGACCGGCACGTCCTTCTCCACACGCTCCTCCTTTGGACGCTCCCACATGGCTACATCCTTCATCTTCCTTCCAAAAGGGCTGATGTCAACCGGCATCAGCTCTGGTTTTACCTACCAAAGGAAAAATGTCATTCTCCATCCATCTCACTCTATAGGTGATTTTGAAATCGGAATATACCTGATCAAACCGGAGCTTCCAGGCAGCAGATGACACCAGCTTGCCTGAACTTCGTGGCGCCATGGTGGCCGTAGTATATAGGAGGTCGGTGTTCCGACGCTGTTTGGACATCAACAGGGCTAGCGCAGCCTTAGTGCTGAGATTCAGAGGGTTGGGGTTGTAGGAGCTGACACACCAAGAATTGTAGATAGAGCTCAGTGGGTCAGCCAGTGTGCTGTTGGGCTTTGTGTAGTTGAGGAAACACCAGCTGACCCTGCTGTTGGTGCGTAGGCTTGCAAATTGGATAAAATGGTGGACATTGGACATCTCAGTGAGCAGCAGAGTCTGTCCCGTTGCTCTGGAAACTCCTGGACTTTGGTGGAAAGCTGATTGACCCATGACCTTTGCTGGGACTTGACTGGCCGCATGCAGCTTGGTGACGTCTTCTGCATTGATGGAGGAGATCATGGTCTCGGGGCTTGCGTGGTGCTCATCCACATCAAGCTCCACAGGAGAATCTTGGCCACATGACATGGCCGGTGAGGAGTCAGTGATGATCTGTAGAGGCGGTGTGAAACTTTCCGGCCGGGAAACATCGAGCCGGTAATGACCAGAAGAACAGATCTTGTTGGGAGCAGGGAAGTCCCCCAGGTGCGGAGAAGAGGATATTCTCTCACAATCCTCAGAACCGAGTCCCTCCTCAAGCTTGGCGCTGCACTCAGTGCCGCTCAGCTCTACAGCACTCAACTCTTTAACCATCAGCCCAAACATCCTTTCCTCCTTTACCCTCTTCTGTTGCTTGGTCTCAATAAAGCGCTCCAAGGAACTACCGGGGGAAAGCATTCTCTTGCCCCCTCCGATACCAGACCCTGAGGCATCCGTGGTGGATATGGTACCGGACGTCAGCGATAGAGGGATTCCTGTGTTGGGGCCACAAGCTGAAGACTTCAAGTGAGGGGAGTGCAACGTTGTTCCATCTGTCTGTTCTAGGAAGTGTGATAGGTTGAGTCCTGCTGCACTTGGACCTCCCCCAACCCCTGCAAGTGTTTCAATGACTCTCTTAGCATCATTCGGTGAGGACATGTCACTGACATTGGCTGTACTTTGTTCAACTAACCCTCTCTTCTGACTTTGAGTTACCAGCTGGTTAACGTTGGTATACATCACGCTGCCGTACGATGGCACGTGTGTTTGGAGGCGGACAGGAACCAATAAAGGCAGCGAGACGTGGGACCCCAGGTTCTGGGTAGCAAAGATGGGTTGGATCAGCTGCAATGGCTCGGCGGTGCTGTTCAGTATCGGCTTAGATGAGAGAGAGGCCATGTTCTGCTCTTGGAATATGGCTTGGTTCATTGCAAAACTTGAAATGTCTGAATTTCCACTGGATGGTGCTTGATATTGGAGGAGGTGTTTATGAAGTGCTGTTTGCCCAGATAAACTATTCGGGGATCGGCTGTGGAGCTTCTGGAGATTTTGCTGGGCCTTGAGGGTCAGTCGTTGTCGAGAAGCCTGACCGACTTCGTGACTCCAGAGCAGAGGCGACTGCTGGTAAGACAGGAATGGTGGAGCACTCGGATGATGTTGGACAATTTCCCTTTTTATCTCATAACCTGAGTGTTCTCCCTCAGATGAAGAGCCTTGGGTCTGGAGGCGATGCTGCGCGGACCTGATACAAAGAAAGTACATTTGCTCAACAACGATTGTAGGTTTCAAAATAACGCACCGTCTCTTTGGAGCTCTTACCTGCCACGGTGAGGTTCATCCTGCAGACTATCCTCACTGACACTCTGCTGGAGGACATGCTGCTGATGAGCTCCGACATCTGAGGGGAATGGAAGTATGTGTTACCATGAAAGAATCAATCAGCTCAAGTCACATGATTGGAGTCAGGATTGGTTGGCAATTTTAGAACTGTAGCTAACTTGGCTAAAATTGTGATAGACTCGTCGTGACTTTTGAACATTTGAAAAGCTGGCTTTTTAAGATACTTGGTGTGTTATTAGTTTTTTTTCTGTGAAAGAGAATTTCATTTTTAACTTGTCTAATTTTTGCCACAGTAACTTGAGGATTGCGAGGAACATTAAGGTTAAAGGACAACCGACACAATGTTTTTGTTTCCTAACTGACATCAGAAAAACGTTAGCATCTAAAATACCCAAAACACGGACGCTGATATTTCTAGTCAAATGCAAAACACCAATAAAAATGACTTAGTGTCCCAAAACTGACACTATTGAGCTCGAAACTGGGGAGATTAACAAAAGTCCCGCCCCCTTGTTCGTGACGTCACATTAGGTTTGGCCCACCCACAAACTGCCTTGCTCCAGAATCAAAACAATGGCTTCAGAGAGTTCAGATTTGGAGAAGATGCTTTCTTGTTCCTCATCCAGTAATGAATATGATTCAAATAGTTCTGAAGAGGAAAGCATAAATGTTTGCGATCGATTAAAGAAGTCATTCTGTATCAATTTGAGCCGTTTGCAAGCGATGAAACCGGTGAAGGAGATCTGGACTCTGATGTAGCACCCCAGAAAATGCACAACAACTGTGCGCCATGCACAATCGGCGTTTCGGCCAGTATGTGGAGCCGCTGATAAGAGCCGCTGATAAAATCCGTGGTAGAGGACAGAGGGATGGGTTTTACGCACACACACAAAAGAGACAGCGGCACAATTTGAGCTGCACAAGAACATCAGAGATGTTGAGACGAGAGAGAGCTCGACAGCGCGACAGAGTAACAAATGATACGGTGGAAAGTGTATGTTTGTCCGATCGGTTTGCTCCACTAATATGGCGATTGCTCTCTTTCACCAGGTGAGTTCACAGTTAGCATGCAGTATGACTAAATGAGTAAACATGCATCAAACTTTCGCTATCCAAGCGCGGAATCGCTAAGTCCAGTTAGCTTTCTCGTTCGCCTCCGCTGGCGCTATACTGCTCTGGTCCGTTGGTTTGTCCGCAGGGAATTTGTGTGAACTTTCACACCTTCTTTATGCATGTTACCGCAATTAGCTGCCACACAACGATTCACCATTACGTTATTTATGTAGTTTTCCTTCTAATTTCGCGATCAACATGATATTTTCAGCCGACAAATAGTACGCAGAATGCACTGTGTGTCGCTTTCTCGGTCAGGGGCGTACCGAATGTGACGTCACTTCCGGCATCAACTCGAAAACAAGACTTCCTGAATATTCAGCGCAAGTCTTAAAAAGTAAAATATAGCGATATGCGGTGGAATGTTTGTAAAATGCGGTCAGTAGAGGTCATTTGAAGTGATTTTACAAATTATGGACACAACTTGTCGGGAGGTGTCGGTTGTCCTTTAAGAATTAAGACTTACTTAGGAAATTGTGTGCATGTGACAAAGATCCACATTGCAATAACAATCCTGCGGACCGAAGAGATGTTTACAATTTACTGACAATACTCTTGTCACCTCTTTGGGTTCGGCTGTCAATGTTGTTGCTTCTCTGTGAGGGTCCTGTCAGGCCAAGCCACAGCCCTTGCTCCACACTCTCCTGCTTGATTGACAGGTCGGATTCTCCTGATTCCGGCACTACTGCCTCTGGATAGACACTCAAGGAGGCCTGTGGATGATAAAATGTCAAGTGGATGAGCAACTCATCTCTTAGTTTATAAAAGCACAATAGTACTTGGACTCTGGGTGGTCGGTCCCCAAGTTTTTTCAGAGATGTTGCTTCGTCATTTTATTTTCTTTGTATGATGAGCCAAAATGTTAAATCTTCAGTTTAAGATAAACCTTCACTCCAGTGATGTGAGAAAGAAAATGGAACATTCAGTTACTACAATACTGGCATGTATGGGAAAGAAGAACCACAAATTGTCACAAACAAGAGATTTTACACATGGTCCACAACCCATACCCAGATGCTGACACACAGGCTAATAGACCTGATTTATAAATAAATTCAGTTTACATTAAGGTCAAGCAGCAAATTAACTCATTCACTGCGAGATGTGCAAAAATGTGTCCACTCCCGTGCCAGGTTTTTTGTCATTTTCACTCAAATTCCAGGACCCACAGAATATTGAGTTTTAGGCCTAGATACACATTCAATGCAGTGTAAGAAACCTCAGACTCTCTTTTTTCATCAGAAAAAAGAGCTATATGCTATATAAGTTATATGGATCTGGAGTAATATGAGGTGCAAGTGGTGGCGGCTGTACAAAAGGCTGCCCCATTGTGCAAGGGAAAAAAAAAATTGCCAGAAACATTGCCTGCACTTTATCGGCGGCCAAAAAAGGAAAAAAACTAAACCCGAACACATTTGGGAATGGCGTCTTATTTTAAATTCCCGAATAAATTTGGTAATGGCAGTGATGAGTTCAACTTATAAGGGAAGGTACCAAGTCACCAAGGAAGATATTTTCCAATACCTGTCGGACAAGAAATCCACGGCGACGTTCTTTCATGGCTGAGGCGCTGGTGTACACCTCCCCCTCTCTGGATGACGATAAGCTTCCGTAGTCGAAAGACTTACTGCGCATTTCAGGTACCTCTGAGGGAAGTGTATGTGGGGCTTGTTCCGACGAGGACCTCCTCATTTCCTTGAGCTGCTGGTGGCTACAATGACCACTGCAAGGCACGGTTAGAAACTCAGAGGGTTTGGCCCCTCCACCAGAGACACTATCCTCCTGCAGTTTCAGTGCAAAAACAGATGTGTAAATCAATCAATGACTGGACCAGTGTCTTGTACTTACTATACTTCACAATGTGGTACCTGTTTAGTGGGTGATACTGTCTTGGAGCCTTCATCTCTCTCAAAAGACATTGAGAAGGAAGAAGAGTGTGACAGATTGCTCTCCTGACTTGGGCTGCGAGACAGGCTGGTGCAAGTGGACTCAAAACTGGACTCTCCAGACGAATGATCCATGTCTGCAAGACGTAGCCGCTTCTTTTTAGGTGGAAGCTTCTCTGAGGGCATCTGGGAGAGGGTGTCACTCCTTTGTGGGAGTTGGAACTCCTCTACATGCACTGTATGCTTCTCTAACTCCTTGTCCATTGGAGAGTCTGTGTCTTTTTCATCCGTTACCCTGATCTCCGGAACTTGGATGTTGGGTTGGCGGACAAGTTTGTGTGGGATGGAGTAAGGCTGTCCAGGTGAAGCTGCTGCCGATGAAGACGAGAGGGAGGCCAAGTCACTGTCGCTCTGCGGCTGCTGATCCATACTCTCGGTTCTTAGTAGGGCCGACTCTGGACTCAAAGCGTCTTCAAATATATCCGAGTCAGACTGTTCCGAATACTGGCTTGAGAGGGTTGAAGGATGATATCCTGACTGCTCAAATGACTCTGACTTTTCAAAGGAATTTGGCCGGCTTAGGGAGTTGGTGTGCTGGATGACTGATATGACGTTTCCGGCTGCTTTCCGGCATTCTGAGTCGGTTAAAAGAGCTATTTCCTCGGAGCACATGCTTGGACAAGTATCGAAGCTGTCTGACTGACTGGGAGCACTCTGAAGTGAACCCTTGCCCGTCGGGGTACCTCTGGACCCATCCAAACTAACATAGTCTCCTGACATCTCGACTGAACCACTGCAGCTACTCACAGTGATCAGGACTGTCTTCCTCATCCCCGACGCTCTTCTCTTTCCTCCTTTTTCTGGTGGTTATTTCTGACATGCTAACTTTTGTACCATATGGGATGTAGCCAATGGGCTCTGCAGTCCCTGAAGTGCGCTCAATGAGCTTCTTAGACATAGATGAAGTGAAATTATTCACTGTGTGTCCAGAGCCCTCCGAATCTCCTGTGTGGGTTTCATGGGCTAAAAGTTCAACAGCCGCTTGTCTTTGGAGTCGACGAAGTCCTGGCTGGTAAAAAACATCATCTGACGTAATCATCTCGTCAAAGGAATGGCTGCCTCGTATCCCCGGGGGGACAGTGAGGTTCGGAGGAGAAGATGTTGGCATGGAGTTGCTCCTAATAAGAGGCCCTGAATCTGAAGGAGGTTCCAGAAGTCCTACATTACTCTGACTGGGTCCGGTTGGATAAAGTTTGGGATCTCTGGACATTCCAACATCTCCTCGTAAACATATATGATCCTCAGATATATTTGCTACTGTGACAAACTGTCGGGATCTGGAGTTGGGTCGGTAGTACCAAGTCCGACCAAACATGATCTCCTCGTATGTTTTAACGTTTGTATTTGGAGGGCTGATCTGCTGGTCTGCACTCTCAGAACGTGAAAAGTAGCCTGAGTCTGTGCTGCCTTTGCTGTGAGGGCTGAGGAGGTTTAGGGATTGTGTTGCAGTGCAATTGGAATACAGGCCTTTCTTGTCATTCAGTCTCTGAGCCAAACGTGGTTTGACTGAAGGTCCGTCATCCAGTGAACGCCCTCTTCGACTGGCAAGCAACGTCGACATGTGGTGGGAACCTTTTATTTCCTGAAAGGATGGACACTCTGTCCCTCTGGATTTTGGAACAATCAGGATAGGCACTTTGATGGAGCCGGCAGGAAGTTCTTCAGCTGAGTCTGCATACGCTGGTTCTGCACCACCTACACACAGCGACGTACAGGCACAAGAACATGCATTTCACCTATGAGAATAGGACCAGGAAGACCAGCAATACTGTCTATGCCAGAACCCAATATGGTTTAACGTCTTCTGAAAGTAAAACAGTAAAAATGCTTCAATTCGACCTTTGTGGATTGCAATAACCACAATGACTGAAAATCGACAAAGACACAACTGGTCCCGATTACCTGTATTCTTGCCAGCTTCAAAGGAGATCTGTGTGATGGAGCTGTCTTTGTCTGTCAGTATGGTGGCTCCTTCTACCCCTTCCTCATCAGTATCTGTGCTTTGCTCACCATCAGAGTGGACGTCGGCTTCGGCCCCGGGGGACTCCTCATCCATGTCGCCGCCAGGAGAAACGCCCAGGTCTGAAAAGGGCACCAGTCCGGCCTTGATAGCATGAGCATGAGACTTGCGATGCTTGTAAAGATTGCTCTTGGTTTTGAAGGAAAAACCGCATGGAACACAAGGGTATGGCCTCTCGCCGGTGTGCGAGCGAATGTGCTTCTTCAGGACGCTGGGCTTGGCGCAGGCTCGGCCGCAGTAGTAACAAATGTACTTTCCAGGCTTTTTGGGTTTTTGATCCTTTTTGCCACAACACTCATCTCCTGGGTCAGGGCCCATCTGTGAATACGGTATAAAGGAGCTCGGTAAACTTGGAGATTTTTGCCGAGGGAACCTCGCTGCACCCACTGTAGCTCCTAGGGAGTGAGTGTGTCCCGGGTGTCCCACTGGGCACAGTTCGTCTGATGGCAACTGTCCGGCAAAAGGCCAGGCGTGTGCCTCTAGTCCTGGTTGGGGCTTGGCTCCTGAGTGGAAGCGTTCAGTATGTGGATGCTGAGGGTATGGTTGGCCCAGCTGGTAGGAGTACCCCCCCGGAAATCCCTGAGCCATGGGTCCCTGAGGGTCTTGAGATGATGGCGGGCCTCCTATTGCCCCGACTAACGAAGGTCCAGATAGCAGCTTTCCAGAATTCCCGGTGATGACAAAATTATGTTGGGGTGCTAATGCCACGTTGGCATCGCTTGGCAAACTCTCACGATGTCTCGCTGTCGGATCAGCAAAAGTGCTTCGCTTGGCGGTGGCGGAGGGTTCGGATGCCCACTTCCTTTGGAGAGGCATCTTATCCTTGACGGTATCCTTTTTTGGGCACGGGTGTCTGCCGCCGCCGCCACTGGCAGCAAACTCACGAGCATCCATTTGTGAGAAAAGGAGGCAGGAGAAGGGCAACGCTCACACGACTCCTGGAGGCTTACCGAGTCCCAACGCTGTTGGCCATGTTAACCCAACTTTTGATGGTGGCCATGGCAGAACAAATGGTGCAGGAAGTGTAAACAATTAATGTGAACTTCAGAACATAGCATTAGACATCTCTTCCCATTACTTATTTATTTTCTGTCCAGTTCATTTGAAAGCAGACACTTCTGCCGCTGATCTGGGGAGGGGACACAAAAAGAACAAGTGTCAAAAATTGTGTCCCAACCATCTTGAAATAATGTAAAGCAAAACCTTGCTATTGACACGAGTTTGAGTCAGACAACTACCGTTAGTTTTCTTTTTTTTTTTTGCTTCAGAAATACCCGAATATACCACAAGATGCCACCAAAGCCGTGTCTAATTCTACCATCATCTTGATGGCAAGTCAAGGGATACATTTTTAGAAGACTGTGCCAAAGCTATGGCTAATATAAAAGTAGTGTTAATGCAGTCAATTCTAAACAACTAATCTCATATTTTCACCATTAATAGCAACAAACTCTGATCCTCAAATACTTTTTCTATAATTTTTAATTAACACTAAATAGAGTACAGTGATACCTTGACTTCCGAACTTAATTGGTTCCCAGACAGAGTGTGTAAAGAGAAGTGTGTATCCCAAAAATTAATTTCCCATAGGAAACCATTAAAATGAGAATAATCCGTTGCCAGGTGCCCATAAAACCTAATTTTCTACTTTCTAATTTTCTAAGCCTTAAAACTACACAAAACATACCTTATTTTATGTATAATAAATGGGCTATGGTATTATAATTAAACAAAAAATGTACTGTATAATAAAGCAGTTTTATTTACCTTTGTGATGGTCATAGGATGGCTTGATGGAATGGAGTGGCCGGTTTCCGAAGCATTAAACACTTGAAGAACGTAACCTTCTTTCACCATCTTGAGGAATGAACCCTTGTAGGTGCTTTCTCTGTGATAATTTTATCTAGTTCCTCATCAATTGTGTTCTGTTTAGGTGGGTTGATAGCTTTTTGCATCAAGTGTACAGATGGCTTGTGCGGGTTGTTTGTGGAGTCTGATTGATGGGATATTTTAATCTTGCAGTCTACACTGCCTTTGAACTATCAAAGTTGAAACTCTCTCACTGTCGTCTGCCTGTCTCATTAATGTTTAAACCACCTCCCCTCACTACTGCATTCTCGACCAATCACGTGGCTTTAACCGAATACTGGGGGCGGGGAATAGGGGACAAAAACAGTCGGCTGCCATTTTGTTTTTTGTTTTTGTTAAGAGAACGGGCTCGTTCGCGAACAACACATCACTCATTGAGGCAGCTCTGTGTGCATCCTGAAAAAAGTTCGTATGCCAAGGTAAAATCTTCATAAATTTAACGTTTGTAAACCGAAAAGTTCGTTAGCCAAGGGGTTTGTAAACTGAGGTATCACTGTATTTAATTTGAAGAGGCAGATGTTGCATTGGGTGTCCATATTACAGACATTTGAAAGAACAATCTGAAATCGTTTTTGTCAACTTGAGATTTTTAAGCCTACTGAGCAAAAGAAAAACACACCTTGCAGTTTTTCTGTCACAATTGAGGCTAAACATAGACCTTCCCTATATAGAAAGTCTGCATCACCTCTACAGTTTTACTTGACACCAATTATCACTTTCCCATTAGACAAGGCTTCGGCGCCTTCTTGTGACATTTTGTGACGTCAGAGAGAGCACAAAAACATGGGTCCAATTGAGTGTTTCAGTTGGTTCCACAATGATGAATCTTTAACGGCAAACCTCCCAAAAAGGTGGTGGCTAGTTGCAATCATTAATACCAACTTTTCAAAGTGCTTGTCGGTGAGGATCCGGGTCTGGGCCTAAAACGCTTGGTCACACCTGCAACACAACACACAATTTGATGAGTTCCATTCGCCATTCATGTGACATGACAAAAGCAGCAAAATACCCACAACGTTGTCAAGAGCAAACCCCCTGTAAACGTCAGCTACTGTGCGGCATTGTTGTTTTTTTTTGTTTAAAAAATACATTCTTCCACATCCATCCGTGCTTTTTTTTCTTGTTCTGCCACTCGGCCCGCCCACCTGCCTGCCTGCCTGCCTGCATGCATGCTCAACCTCCCTCCACTCGGTGACTCACTAGTGCACAGTACACCCACGCTGTTCCTAAAAAGACACAAAGACCGGTATATAAATAAGGGAGGAGAGGAAGTGACGCGGGGGTATCATAGCTGCCGAGTGTTCGTGTGTAGGTGCGTGTGCGCGCGCGTGTGTGTGTCCAAGAAGTTGAACAACGATCAGCATCTTGTTTCGTATCTCACCGTTAGAAGTGCAGTTCCACCCCTAACCACATACGCACACGCACACGCGCGCGCACACACACACACACACACACACACACACACACACACACACACACACACACACACACACACACACACACACACACACACACACACACACACACACACACACACACACACACACACACACACGCATACTAATTAAGAGATTTTAGGGCAGGGGTGCTCAATACGTAGTTCGCAATCGACCAGTCGATCTCCAAGGTACACTCCTAGGTAACATTGTCATGAACTGATGCTATACAAATAAAGTTGAGTTGTTTTGATAAAATCACGACGTCTGCCTAGTAGTCAGCTCTTTACTTGATTGATACACCGGACAACCAATCAGATGGCATCTTATTATTGGGTACACTGCGTGCTCAAAAAACGCCCCTGAGCAGTGCAAACTTCACAAGCTAGTCGTTAGCTACATCTTTATATTTTGCTCGTTTTTTTCCACTTAAATGTAAGATAGGATATAGAAATTAGTGCGGGAGCTGGACCAAGTAAGAAGAAAAAAGTAGTGTAGCATATGTCACACTGCTACAGAATGTTGCGACAGGTCGAAAAGCAGCGGTGACGTCACGACCGCAGGTAGACTAAGATGGTGGCACAACAAACACGTTGACAAAGCAACTCTCCTCTCTCATTCCTCCGGACACAACAAGTAGCACTTTCAGACGGACGGAATGGGAGTCGGACATTATTTAAACGTAGACATTTTCAAAGTGTGTTTGTCTCATCTGCCAGTTGTTCGAGTGAATTTAGGTAATGGCAAAAAAAAAAAAAAAAAAAAAAAAATACAGAATTATGTTGTGTTGTGCAACATATGCGGTGATACATCAACATAAATTGCAATAATCCTCAAGATATTTCTCAATAAATATAATGGGGAGATTTGATTTATAGCTCCCATGCTAAAAAAGTGTTTTAAGTGTGAAAAACTGTTTTAAGCCAATCAAGCTGCGACAAATGAGCAACTTCAACTCATTCCATCCTGGCCATTTTGAAAAAAGAGAGGGTCCCATAATCTATCCTTTTGATTTATCATTCAAGAGTTGCTATCGATTAGCTATTATATTATATTATATTATATTATATTATATTATATTATATTATATTATATTATATATTTATATTATATTTGCCTTTATTAGTCTCGCAGTGGAGAAATTTACATTTCACAGCAGCAACGTGATGAAAGGAATGAAAGTAGAAAAACAAAATACATGAGCTGCTGCAAAGGCAGCCACTCTCGCGGCGCCGTCTTGAAGTCAAAAGAACAAAAAAAAAACTAAATAACATAATATGACAATGCAAATACAATATGACAACACATAGACACATAGTCATTCCTTAAGCACTTTCTGTACCCTCTTTGTTACATGAAGCAGTTGTAGATGAAAGAGGAGAGGATCAAAGCATCTTTTCACCAGTGGATCAGGGACATCATGGTGGAATGTGCACGTCGAGTACAAGCTAAATGTTGAAAGCAAACATGCAGCTGTAGCATCATTGACGGAAAGAGATTGCATCTCACACCTCCTGTCCCACATAAATCCGCTTCAATTCAGAGCCGCAACAGTTCCACATCCGCATCGGCGCTCTAGATAGATAGCTATCTAGCTCTATAATAATAATAATAATAATAATAATATATTTCATTTATAAGCGCCTTTCAAAACTCTCAAGGACCCTTTACAGTCACAGGATATCTTTTCTGCGGGTGAGCAGCGGCAGCCACACGCGCCAGCATTCACTCAACCCGGAAGTAACTATCTATATATTTGCTATCTATTAGCTATCTATCTGCCTAGCTAGCTATGAGTTATCTATTAGCTAGCTAGCTAACTTTCTATCTATTTGAGTTATTCCGGGTTAAGTGAACGCTGGCGCGTGTGGCTTCCGCTGCTCACCCGCAGAAAAACTGATCTTGTGACTGTAACGTGACCTTGAGAGTTTTGGAAGGTGCTTCGAAATGAAATGGATTATTATTATGATAATATTATTGCATTTGATACCGATGTAAACACTAAACTACCGAACAAAATAAGTTGTACTTTGAAGGTTCACATACTTATTTGATACTGAATTGTGAATGTTTACATGGTTTTAATACAACAAACACGAGAACATACTTTTTTTTTTGCGGTAGTAGTTCAAGCGGAATGTTGTTTGTAAATTGTTGCCACTTGGATGAAAATCAGAACACATTTATGTCCGAAGGGTTCACATTTTCTTGCAACTGGAAATGAATGATAGTTATCTGTGTTTGTGTGTGTGTGTGTGTGTGTGTGTGTGTGTGTGTGTGTGTGTGTGTGTGTGTGTGTGTGCGCGTGTGTGTGTGCGTGTGTGTGTGTGTGTGTGTGTGTGTGTGTGTGTGTTTGTGTGTGTGTGTGCAGTCAGTTATTTTCAAAATCCAGCGCATCAGGATTCCACATACCAACTGGAATGTGTGGATTTAGAGAAACAGGAAAGTTTTCAATGTTTTTTTGTGGCTTGGGCAAGAGATGCAAGGAGAACCTGGACTGGTCGCCAGTCAATAGCGTGACACGGGAAACATATCAATCAATTTGGGACAGGTCAGCCAGTCAGTGGCACCAATCGCTTCATCTTCAAAAGAATATCATCCATTGATTGCCGCCTGTCTGTTGGTTTCTTTTGGCTATACTGTATGTGTACGTGGTTGGTTTGCTGCTTCTCACAATTAAGAACAAAGAAAGGAAGTGAATGGTCTCCAAAATGCACCACTCGGGATACGATTCATGTGACACACACACACACACACACACACACACACACACACACACACACACACACACACACACACACACACACACACACACACACACACACAAAACAGGGTTCGTCTTTCTGAGTGTGTTGTCGCACTTTTGTGGTTAAACAGCGTTTAAATTATTAAAAGGCATTACTAATGCTTTCCATTCACTGATTAACATCTTTAAACAGCAAAAGGAGCAGGGGGGCGCAATGGCACGAGCCAGGGGGGGAGCGTCGGCGAGTGTCTGGCACCACATTCTAGCATCGCCTTTCTTTGGCCCGGACTGGGAATCACTAATTGTTCCACTTCATGTTCCACTTTGTTCATCTGTGTGTGTGTGTGTGTGTGTGTGTGTGTATACGTGCGCGCACGCGTGTGTGTCCGTGACTAACTCACTAATCATCATGTGGCACACAAAAGCACACTGTCCAGATATAAATGTCAGGTTAGGTCAAAAGCAGCTCCATATACATATACAGTAAAGTCTCGTTATATCGATATCGGATATATCGATAGTCCCGGTTATATCGATACTATTTCTATGCACGCACGGAGAAAATTACATGCAAACAGGGTCGGATATATCGATAGTCCCGGTTATATCGATATTTTTTCAGACTCCCTTGAATATCAATATAACGAGACTTTACTGTACATATATATCTAAAGAGATATATATCTATATCTTTGTGTTGTCATATTATTTGTTATTTACTTTTTTTTAACTTTGTTATTTCCGGGTTGTGCAAAATGCAATACATACTGATTTATATACAGTAAAGTCTCGTTATATCGATATTGTTTATATTGATAATACTGCTTATTAAGATACTATTTTCATTTCCCGTGCACATTTCGAGTCTTTTTATGTATAATTAGTTCCGTTTAGTACGATTTGTGGTTCTTACGATAATCCGGTTACTACGGTGCTCTTTTGCGCCTATGTTTATATCGATACAAAAGGTACTTACGGTGAATCGATATTTGCTTAGGGGTTTCTATACAGTACCACCATTATCGAAATCTGTATCGGTCGCGCCATTGGTCGACATGGTCACGTGACTTGGTCACGTGAGTTTGTTACGTGACCAGTGCCCATGTAGCAGACGTTATTTTCATTTTCAGACGCCCGCTAGTGTGTAGCAGATGACATTTTCTACCGTCTTCAACAATGGCGACAACAATGGCATACATGTTTGCAATCGATTAAAGAATTATATGTGCCATTTTGAGGCAACATTGGGGGAACATCTCTCACCCCAAAAAAAAGAGGCACAAATGGCGAGCTTCTATGGCCACCTCCGTTTCTTATATGGCGCCTGGATGCCCTCTTCTGGCGGCTTTTGGGCGCAACACGGTTCTCAGACCAAAGATACTTCATCAACGTAAGTAATGTAAACGTTGCAGTTTTGTATTTAATTGTGTAGCATTCAGATATCTTTATCGCTTGCAACAATCACAGTTTTTTTTGTGGTTTCGTGTGAATAGAACGTGAGGATTTTGCATTGGTTGCATTTTTGAAAGGAAATACAGTAGTCATTAAAAAAGTGTAAAGACGTTTTTATTTTATGCACAAATTTATTTTTCACTTCACTACTGTACAAAAAAAGCATGTTAGATACGCAATCTATGAACCCAATGATAAAATGACATGCCATATCAAAGATCCCCCGTTTACGTGTTGCCCCCCCCCCCCCCCCCGCCACTTTAATGAAGTTCGGCGCAGGACGGATATATCGACAGTACGGTTATATAGACATTTTTTCTGACTCCTGAGAATATCGATATAACGAGACTTTACTGTAGCACTTTAATAACATCCGAAGCTGTAACAAAGCGCTAAAACGCTGGCGCGTGTGGCTACCGCATGAAGCATAAATGTTTGCAATCGATTAAAGAAGTCCTTCCGTATCAATTCAAGCCATCTGGACTCCAATGTAGCGTCCCAGAAAATGCACGAGATGGCGCACAAGCTCCGTTGGAAATGGGCTGATTTGTCTGCTGGGAATTACACCTTCTTTATGGTGTTACCGCAATTGGTAGTCTTAGTCCGACACACAACGATTCACCATCGCGTTATTTATGTGTTTTTCCTTCTAATTTCGCGATCAACACGGTGTTTTCAGACAAAAAAAAAGTGCCCAAAATGCATTGTGTGTCACTTTGTCGGTCAGGGGCGTTCCTAACGTGACATCACTTTAGGAATCGTCATCAACTCGAAAACAAGACTTCCTGAATATTCAATGGGAGTCTTAAAACGTAAAATATAGCTGTGTGCAGTGGAATCTCTGTAAAATGCGCATTTGTCATTTGAAGTGATTTTACAAATTATGTGACAGTCCTTGAAGAGGTGGAGGAGAGCAGATTCCAGCGGATAGCAAACAATGGCCGTGTTCCGTCCCACAAGGGCGCACACTGCCGCAAAGCGCTTTTTCAACCTGAGCCCATTTACCAAAATGCCAAAAGGAAGAGAACTCTGCCCATTCGCACAGTTAGATTGCACGTGTAATGCGCATTTAAAGCAGAAAAATAGCATCTGATTGTCTATTGAAAACCGCTTCACTTGCATCTCAAAGCAAGTCGGCAAGTTGACAAAAAGGAAACAACATGTCACCCTTTTTTAAGGGCCGAATATGAGGCATTATTCTCCAGGCTGTCTTTGTCCGAACAACGTGTGCTCTTTTTCTCTATTTTCCCCCTCATTCTGTAGCTGCAGAATTGTGCCTGTGGCCATTTGGTCTATGAGGGGAACATCTACTCCTGGAAAGGAAAATGAAAACATGGTGGGCAAGAAGAAGACGCTCATCATGACAGTCTGCCAACGAGGCGCCAGCTCGGCCTCAAATAGGCTAAATGGGCTTTTGAATGCCGTGAGGTTCACAAAAGAAAGTACCAGTGTGTCCAAGTATCAAAGTTGTAAACTAGATGCAGGAGAGGGGAGCTTCATCAACTTTTTTTTCCATTTTAATCCGAACACCAATTCTATGAAACTAACGCAGCATATACCAAAATACCCACAGATATTCCCTGAAAAGAAATTATGTAATTGAGAAATATAAAGCAAACAAACAAATTCAGAACAATCTCACAATTTGGTCACAATACTCACTTTATAAAGCAACTACAGCTTTTCGGTTTACGAATGTTACATTTATGAAATTTTTACCTTGGCATACAAACTATTTTTCAGCTGCCACAATGAGTGACGTTCACGAACGAGCCCGTTCTCCTAACAAGAAAATGGTGGCCACTGTTTTTGTCCTCTATTCCCTGCCCCCAGTGTTCGGTTAAAGCCATGTGATTGGTCAAGAACGCAGCAGAGCGGGATGGGGTTACAGACAGAGAGAGAGTGAGGCCGTTCTCCAAAAAACAAAATGGCGTCTTCGGTTAAAGCCACGTGATTGGTCAAGAACCCAGCAGTGTGAGTGTGGGAGGGGGGTTAAACATTAAAGAGACAGGCAGACAGAGAGAGAGTGAGAGAAAAAACACTCACACACTAAAGGGACATGACAGAGTTTTAAACCAAAAAACAAAAGTGAAAAATAAAAGAAAAAACATAAAAAAGGTGAGGAAATGGATAGAAAACAGTGAAATTTGGACCCATTTCAACTTTGATAGTTCAAAAGCAGAGTGTAGACTGCAAGGTTAAAATATCCCATCAATCAGGCTCCACAAATAACCCGCACAAGTCATTTGTACACTGGAGGCAAAAAGCTATCAACCCAGCTAAACAGATCACAATTGATGAAGAACTAGATACAATTATCACAGAGAAAGCACCTACAAGGGATCATTCCTCAAGATGGTGAAAGAAGCGTATGTTCCTCATCAAGTGTTTAATGCCGAGGAAACCGGACACTCCATTCCATCAAGCCATTAACGACCATCACAAAGGTAAATAAAATGACTTTATTGTACAGTACAGTTTATTTCTTTAAAGAGATGGCGCCCGAGTAGGCAGCCTCAGCAAGTGCTCTCATGAGCCTTGCTTTTTTTGGTTGTTTTTGTCTTGTTTTGTGTTTTCTTTTGTCACTTTGTGTTGTTGTGCATCGTGTGGAACGGATACAGATTGTTTTTCAGCATTTTTGACCACGACATTCATCAAGGAGGAGAGTGTGCTGAGTGGTTGCGCCTTTTCGGCAGCATGAATATGTCAGTACTGTTTTTGAATGGGAGGAATGTCGGAGCCATTCGACTGCCATCGCTGGACGCCAAAGGGGCCATTGTGCTTTTTTGCGCCTGTAATGGGCAGCATCTTCACAGCCCCGCTTTGTTCAGTGGAAGGTCAGTGCTGTTGGCAGTCAGCGGCTGGGTGGATGCATGGCTTGAGGAACCCGCGATAAGAAGAAAGGAGCGTCAGCGCAGAGCGCCGATGCGTATGTGGAACTGTTGCGGCTTGGAATTGAAGCAGATTTATGTGGAACAGGGGATGTGAGATCGTCAATGGATGCTACAGCAGTTGGCTTTCAACATTTAGCTTGTAGTCGACGTGCACGTTCCACCACGATGTCCCTGATCCACTGGTGGAAAGACGCTTTGATCCTCTCCTCTTTCATCTAGAACTGCTTCATGTCATCACAAAGAGGGTACAGCAAGTCCTGAAGAATGAATGTCTCTCTGTATCTTTGTTTTGTCATATTGTCTCTATGCTGTCATATTATGTTTTGGTTTTTTTTTTCTTTTGACTTCAAGACGGCGCCGCGAGAGTGGCTGCCTTTCCAGCAGCTCATGTATTTTGTTTTTCTACTTTCATTCCTTTCATCACTTTGCTGCTGTGAAATGTAAATTTCTCCACTGTGAGACTAATAAAGGCATATCCAATCCAATCCAATCCAATAATACTATAGCACATTTATTATACATAAAATAAGGTAGTTTTTGTGTAGTTTTAATAATAATAATAATACATTTCATTTATCGCCTTTCATTTAGCGCCTTTCAAAACTCTCAAGATCACTTTACAGTTTTCTCAGTCTTATCAGTGTTTCTGTGGGTGAGTAGCGGCAGCCATGCGCGCCAGCGTTCACTTAACCCGGAAGTAGTTAGCTAGCTAGCTAATACTTGAATAATAGATAGCTATTTATTTATTTATTTATTTATTTATTTATTTGTTTTAAGGCTTAGAAAATTAGTAGAAATAAATAAGTAAAACATAGAAAATTATGTTTTATGGGGACCTGGGAACGGATTATTCTCATTTTAATGGTTTCCTATGGGAAATTAATTTTTGGGAGACACACTTTTCGCCTTACACACTCCGTCTGGGAACCAATTAAGTTCGTAAACCAAGGTCCCACTGTATTGACAATTGTATTTTATTTATTGTATTCTATTTTGTGATTGTATTTTATTTATTATAGTACCTATGCTTGTCTGTGACTGTAAGGTGTGCTAGAGAGCTTTGAAAGGCGCTTGAAATATAATGTATCATTATTATTACAATACAGACAGTTCATTAGTAAGGTGAAACAAAAGAAAATGTAAAAAACAAAATATATATTAATGCTAATTGAATGTATAAGTAATAATAATAATAATTGAGTGGCCGGTTTCCTCAGCATTAAACACTTGATGAGAAACGTAACCTTCTTCTTTCACCATCTTGAGGAATGACGCCTTGTACGTTCTTTCTCTGTGATAATTGTATCTCGCTCCTCATCAATTGTGTTCTGTTTAGCTGGGTTGATAGCTTTTTGCATCAAGTGTACAGATGGCTTGTGTGGGTTGTTTGTGGAGCCTGATTGATGGGATATTTTAACCTTGCAGTCTACACTCCGCCTTTGAACTATCAAAGTTGAAACTCACTCACTGTCGTCTGCCTGTCTCATTCATGTTTAAACCACTGCTGCATTCTTGACCAATCACGTGGCTTTAACCGAAGACTGGGGGCAGGGAAGAGAGGACAAAAACGTCCGGCTGCCATTTTGTTGTTAGAAGAACGTGCTCGTTTGGGAACGACACATCACTCATTCAGGCAGCTCTGTGTACGAAAAAAGTTTGTATGCCAAGGTAAATTTTTCAGAAATGTAACGTTCGTAAACCGAAAGGTTTGTAGGCCAAGGGGTTAGTAAACCGAGGTATCTCTTCTTTCATCTAGAACTGCTTCATGTAACAAAAATGGTACAGGAAGTGCTTAAGAACGAATGACTCTGTGTCTTTGTGTTGTCATATTGTCTTTGTGCTGTCATATTATTTGTTATTTAGGTTTTTTTTGTTCTTTTGACTTGAAGACGGCGCCGCGAGAGTGGCTGCCTTTCCAGCAGCTCATGTATTTTGTTTTTCTACTTTCATTCCTTTCATCACTTTGCTGCTGTGAAATGTAAATGTCTCCACTGCGAGACTAATAAAGGCAAATCCAATCCAATCCAACCCAACCCAATCCAGTCACTGTACTCGCCAGTTTGTCTGTCAAATTCGTGTTTGGAAACGACTGCTATGACAATATAATCCTGTAGATGGCAGTGCTGTGTCGCTTTGGATTTGAGATCCGCGTAATTCTTGACAAGACAAAACTATTAAACGGTGAATCTCACCCCATCACCTTTATGGGAGAACTAGATCTGAACGAATTGGAAGTTGAAGATGCCACATAAAAAAAAGAGAATAAATGTGTATAGTACAAAAAGAGGGAGTTAGCAGCACGAGTACGTCTTAAACGGGGTTGAACCGAAGCCATCTGCTGAGTCAGTTTTAATTACAACACGTAATGTAACCTCTATGATGTTGCTGTCATTAAAAGTCTCGTTTTTGTCGTCATAACAAAAAAATACATTAGTGTCAAAGTCACTTTTGTGATTGACACGTTAAGGAATAATGATTCAATGCAAATTATTTTGTGAGGACTTCAATTTTGCAATCCGTCCACTTCACCACCGCGATGAAGGCAAATATTGCCGGAATGAACGAAAATGTTACGTAACCCCCCGGCCCCCTAAAAATAGTCACAATAAGCCACATTTTGTTTCAACGCCCGACTATCAATCAGAATGTTACCGTGGAAACGCATACAACTGGAGAGCCGCAATAAAGAAACGCAAATGACATCAACAGAGGAAGAAAAACAAAACGATGAAAAAAGGAAGATTTGAACGGGTGTGGGATATGAATCGAATGAACTTCATCTGAACTCGGAATGAGCACACAACTCACACTTGCGCGGCCATGCACGCCGACACACACAAGACTGTGGACTGCACAGGCAAGTCGAGTACAGTACAAGGCTGGATATTTTTGTTTGAGAAACGTCGATGTGAGTGTGTGAGTGGGAGGTGGCAGCACTCGCAGCTGTGTGTGCATGTGCGCGCGCGTGGGAGAGTAGGAAGTAGTCGGTGTGCCAAGGTCACAGTTGCCGAGCGCCTGTTATAAAAGCTTCCGTTACACAATTCGCACCACTTCATGCCATGTTCCGAGGCGGACGCGTTATTTCAAATACAGTATATCATCATCACCAGGGGCGTTGGAGTGGTTGCGCCTCCATGAAACGTCCTAAATATCGAGCGGAACCATAAAACTGCCCTGCTAAGAGCGAGTCGTTCAGAAGAGGATTCGGACCAATGAAGAAAAACAACACAATGTTAGAATGATGACTTTACTCATACTTGAAAGCAGTGCAGTCAGGGGAGGCAGGTGAGGCTAAGCCTCACCTGTCATGATGGAAATATCAAATGACAAAATAAATTTAAAAAAGTTATATTTATTTAGTGATTTGTACTTTAACATTATTTTCCATTTAACTTCACCATTTTTTGATTTTTTTTTCTTCAAAATCGCTGAATTTTGACATTTACCGTTCAAGCATGGTGAGGCACCAGCCGGCTGAGCCTCACCATGGATTGCGCAATGACTATGCTAACTGTGCTGGCTTGCTCTGCAGTGAGTCCACATTGCTGTCCCTCTGCATATCGCGATTAAAGTTTTCAAAAGCTTTTAGTATATGAACTAAATTTCTACAGTTTAGCTGGTGTATATAATGTACAGTCACTGTACATTATAAACACTGTACTACAGTGTTTATTTTATTTTATTAAAAACTGTGTGCATTGGTGAGGCACACAGTTCTCCTGCCTCATGACAGGGGGCGCTGGTGATTACAGATTCTTCTTGCGACTCCTCGGCTGCAGAATAATAGAATTAGTAACAGCAAGCTACAGTAAACAGTTAGCAAGTTAAGTGCAACCATCCAGTCATTTTTTCGTGTTGCTTGGCCTTATTTTCAGAATGGAGGATTACATATCTGAATTGAAAGAATTTTCTAAACTGGACTTTCAATCGAAGCAGGAGATAATAATTAAAGGAAGGCCAACACCGGACTGTTTAGCTCACAAACCGTGAGGGATGAATGTAAATCTCCTGGACAGCTTCTCAGCTTTTTGGCCAAGAAGGATTTCATTGAAACTATTCCTGAAGCGACAAAGTTGCTCCAGCTCGTGCTCACTGTTCCAGCTACTACAACATTAGTGGAGCGGTCATTCTCAGCACAAAAGACTGAAAACATACAGTCGGAACAGGACTGATCAAGGACGACTTTCTTCACTGGCAGTGATCTCCATTGAGATGGAGAGAAATGGACTTCATTTATATATAAGTAAAGGTAACACGATAATCACATTTTTTTAATTCTTTTTTATATGCTACAGTTTGTATACAGTATATAAAGAATGCTGACATGACATTTTAAACAAAACATGTGAACTGTTGCCAATAAAATGGTGAATAAGCTACTCTGTGGAGTTCATGTTTGTAAATCTGATTGTGATGACGTCAGTGCCTCACCAGCCATCAACCTCACCGCACGTCACTGCCTGAAAGCCACGCTTTGTCTTTAAAGTCACGTTTGGAATTTTGCCAAACGTGTTTATTATTTTTTATAATTAACCCTAATCGTCTTCCGTAGTCGAGTCGTTTTGAGCGAAGAAAGGACCGCAAATATTAAAGAAGAGGAACTAAACCTCCAAAGGGAACAACATCCACTTGCTGGACTTACTGATTGCACTCAGGAAAGGTACAATTACTCATGTTGTCAATTTGCAATTCTTTCTTTGAGTCTTATTTCATGTTTACACTTTCGAAGTTCAAGAAGCTTTATTTACATTTACATGTTGGTGTACAAACAAAACAGTGCAATCCAAATACAAGTGTTTTCATGACAAAATGAAAACTGGAATTCAGAAATATCATCACAATATTAATGAAAGTATTAAAGAACAACCGATGTCTCCGGACAAGTCCATAATTTGTAAAATGGCTTCAAATGACTTCTGCTGGGTGTATTTTAATAAGATTCCACCACATATAGCTATATTTTACATTTTAAGACTCGCTCTGAACATTCAGGAAGTCTTGTTTTTGAGTTGGTGACGAGTCCTCACGTGACGTCAGAAAAGGACCGCCTCCTGACCGTAAAAAAGACGCATTGTAGCATCTTTCCATCACGTCAATGTATTTTGCTGTACTGTATTTTTTTTAAAACCGTGTGTTACATACAAAAGCCGCCAGCAGAGGGAGTCAAAGCTCCATGAAAGGAATATATCAGCCTGTGGAAACGGGCTGATTCATTCCACACAGCTCGGTGGACATTTTATTACCTCTTTTTGGGTGAGACATTCCCCCCCGCCCGTTTGCCTCAAAATGACACGGAATAAATTATTTAATCGATTGCAAACATGTATGCTTTCCTCTTCAGAACTATTTGAATCATATTCATAACTGGATGTGTAACAAGAAAGCATATTATCCGAATCTGAAGCCATTGTTTTTATTCTCCAGCAATGCAAGACGTCTTGGCGTGATGTCACGAACTGGGGGCGGGACTTTCTGAAAATGCCCAATTCGCAGCTCAATTTTTGGCAGATTTAGCACACTTTGTCATTTTTATTGGTGTTTTGCATTTGACTAAAAATATCATACTGCGTGTTTTGGGTATTTTAGATGCTATAAAACGTTTTTCTGGTGTCAGTTAAAAACAAAAAAGTGACGTCGGTTGTCCTTTATGCATTTTCAAAGTGATTTGAAATCATACATCCGAGTGGGTGGCATCAAGATTTTTAGCTGCACACATTTTTTGGGGCGTGGGTGGTATAATATTAAATTTTTATTTGCAAATTCTCCCATTCTTTGCAAGAATATTCATTCATTCATTTTTGGAGCCACTTTATCCTCAGGGGGGTTGCTGGAGCCTATCTTAGCTGTTTTTGGCAGTAGGTGGGGGACACCCTGAACCGGCTTCCAGCCACTCACAGGGCACACAGAAACGAACAACTGCCCGTGCTCACACCTAGGGACAATTTGGAGTGTTTAATCAGCCTACCATGCATGTTTTTGGAATGTGGGAGGAAACCGGAGGACCCGGAGAAAACCCACGCAGGCAGGGAGAATACGCAAACTCCATACAAGAAGACTGGAGCTGGAATTGAACCAGGTACCTCTACACTGTGAAGCCAATATGCTAATCACTCGACAACCATACCACATTGATAGAATAATAGATTAAAAAAATATTTTATAGCAACAGTGGCTAAAAAAAGTCGAATGGGACTTCCGCCCGTCAGTCAAGAGCATGCTGTCACGATTTGCAAGGTGGTGGTGGACCTCAAAAAAGCAGACAAGAGGGAGGAGCAGGGTGTATTTGACAAGTTGTTTGAAATAAAGTCAGCAGGAGCAAAATCTCAAACAAAAAAAGTCATCAGAACAGAAAGATCCAAAGTAGTAAACAAAACCATGAATTAAACATCGCACGATGAACTACAGTGCCACCCGTTGGTCGCAAACCAAAATGTTACACATTCTAGGTTCACCCAGAAATGTCAGCCCAAAAGGCCAAATATCTTGAAGAGAAGTTTAGGACACGGGGAGTCCATATAGGGAGAAAAAGCAGGATAAAAATGTACTGTTCCTGCTGCAGCAGGGTGTTGAGATGTAAGTATGATTATGCAACAAGACACAAATGTGTCTTGTTTTCACTTAATAATGTTCCATGCTTGGAATAACTTACTGCTAGGACGCTGTATGTTCATGCGCGCAATGTGCAATTGTGTTCTCGCTATCCTGCCAGTTTTTTAACTGAGTTTTCACTCACACACAAACACACGAAAGTTGCACTTAAAGGACAACCGACACCTCCGGACAAGTGGTATCCATAATTTGTAAAATCATGACAAATGATTTCTACTGAGTGCATTTTACAAAGATTCCATGACCGACAAAGAGAGACACAATGCATTTTGGGCACTTTTTTTGGTCTGAAAACACCGTGTTGATCGCGAAATTAGAAGGAAAACTACATAAATAACGCAATGGTGAATCGTTGTGTGATGCACCAAGACTACCAATTGCAGTAAAACGCACAAAGGTGTTAAGTTGACACAAATTCCCAGCAGACAAATCAGCCCATTTTCAACGGAGCTTGGGCGCCATCTTGTGCATTTTCTGGGACGTTACATTGGAGTCCAGACGGCTCAAATTGATATGGAAGGACTTCTTTAATCGATTGCAAACATGTATGCTTTCCTCTTCAGAACTATTTGAATTATATTCAGAACTGGATCAGTAAAAAGAAAGCATCTTTTCCGAATCTGAAGCCATTGTTTTGATTCTGGAGCAATTCAAGACGTCTTAGCATGACATCACAAACTGGGGGCGGGACTTCCTGAAAATGCCCAATTCGCAGCTCAATTTTTTTGCAGATTTTGGACACTTTAAATCATTTTTATTGGTGTTTTGTATTTGAATAAAAATATCATACTGTGTGTTTTGGGTATTTTAGATACTATAAAACGTTTTTCTGATGTCAGTTAAAAAACAAAAAAGTGACGTCGGTTGCCCTTTAAGAGTCGGATGAGCACAGTAGTGATTGAGCCTGTTCGGAAAAAAAATGTCCACGTCGATGGACGTAATGTGTTGCGCACTGGCGGGTTTCCATTTTTTGTGGAGGAAGGGGGGGTGGGCAGTCGGTTGGTTTGAGTGCGGGGGAGTTCGGCGGGAGAGAGAAGGGGAAGGTTGGGCTGAGGTGAGGAAGAAAAAAAAACAGGCATCCTGTTGGTGTAAATTGCCAGTGGAAAAGTGAAGGCAGTCAAATTTTCCACAGAGCTCTTGCGCTAGCCTTGAAACTTACACTCACTGTTTATGTGTGTGTGTGTTTGTGTGTCCGTGCATGCGTGCTTCATTAGATTTTCCACAACAGTATGCAGAATCGTCCAGGAAATACGATGCACACAGGAAAGGGTGCGCTTGTTTTGCAGACACCGGGCGGGTGGACGCGGTGTGTTGGCAAAGACTCTCGGCATCCACCAAAAAGGCGATCTGGTGTCAATAAATTCAAGTGGCCTGTTTGGAGGGTTTAGCAAAGTGGAAAAAATGAAATACAGTGATACCTCGGTTTACGAACCCCTTGGCTTACGAACTATTTTTCAGGATACACACGGAGCTGCCACAATGAGTGATGTGTCGTTCGCAAACGAGCCCGTTCTCCTCAAAGAAAATGGCAGCCGGCTTGTTTTAGTCCTCTATTCCCCACCCCTAGTCGTTGGTTAAAGCCACGTGATTGGTCAATAATGCATCAATGGGGGAGGGGGGTTACAGACAGAGAGAGAGTGAAGCCATTCTCCAAAAAAGAAAATGACTGCCAATATTTTTTTTGTCCTCTATTCCCTGCCCCCAGTCTTCAGTTAAAGCCAGGTGATTGGTCAAGAACGCAGCAGTGAGGGGAGATGGTTTAAACATTATAGAAACAGACGGACGACAGAGAGAGTGTGACTAAATGGATAAAACAGTGAAATTTGGACTTGTTTGAACTAGTGTAGACTGCAAGGTTAAAATTCCCATCAATCAGGCTCCACAAATAACCCGCAGAAGCCATCTGTACACTTGATGAAAAAAACTATCAACCCAGCTAAACAGAACACAATTGATGAGGAACTAGATAAAATTATCACAGAGAAAGCACCTACAAGGTGTCATTCCTCAAGATGGTGAAAGAAGAAGGTTACGTTCCTCATCAAGTGTTTAATGCTGAGGAAACCGGCCACTCCATTCCATCAAGCCATTAACGACCATCACAAAGGTAAATATAACAACTTTATTATACAGTACAGTTTATTTCTTTGATTATAATACCATAGCACATTTATTATACATAAAATAAGGTATATTTTGTGTAGTTTTATTACGTTTTATGGGGACCTGGGAACGGATTATTCACATTTTAATGGTTTCCTATGGGAAATTAATTTTTGGGATACACATTTTTCGCATTACACACTATCTGGGAACCTATTAAGTTCATAAGCCAAGTTATCACTGTATTAGAAATAGTCAGTTAAAAATCTATTTACAAGTGAAAAACAAACAGCGTTTACATTCTTGAAAACAGTGGGCATGTCTGATGAACCCATGCCCTGTCAATCAAATGCCTCTTTGGCAATTTAAAAAAAATGGATCATACATAGCCAAGCATGTCGCGTAATCCAACACATTTTATGGTCACCAAAATATATCTGCTTAACTCCTTCATTGCCAGACGATGTGCAAAATGTGTCTACTCCAGTGCCAGGGTTTTTGTCATTTTCACTCAAATTACAGGAGCCACATAATATTGAGTTTTAGGACTACATATCTCCTTTCATCAATGGATGTTCCAGCTTCGTGTTTGCTTTCAACATTTAGCTTGTTGGAGACATGCACATTCCACCATGACGTCCCTGATCCACTGGTGAAAAAGACGCTTTGATCCTCTCCTCTTTCATCCAGAACTGCTTCATGTAACAAAGAGGGTACAGAATGTGCTTCAGAATGAATGCCTTTCTGTGTCTCTGTGTTGTCATATTATTTGTTATTTAGCAAGACTAATAATTGTCAATCCAAATACAATAAATATTCAATCCAGCGTAAGAAGCCTGAGGCTCTCTTCTTTCATCAGAAAAAAAAGTTAATTCCTAAGTTATATGGGTTTGGAGTTATCTGAGCTTGAAATGTACACAATACTACACAATGCATACATATTGATTCATACAGCGCTTTGACAACAGCTGAAGCTGTAACAAAGCGCTAACATGGACAAAAGGCAAAGGCTGCCCCCTTGTGGTAAAGACAAAAAACATTGCCAGAGGTCTGACCAGCGCTGAACCCCTGAATCTGACCCCGCAAGAAAGAAAAAAAAACAAAACCCGAACAAATTCGGAAATGGCGCTCCACGTCACACTTTTCAATTCCTGAATAAATTCGGGAATTGCAGCGAATGAGTTTAAAAACTCGGCTGGCTGGAATGTATGCACTCAGGTCAAGACGGACGGGGCTTTTCCATGCTGTGACAACGAGGCGCTCTAAAACAGGCGCACCAATGCGAAACCCTGTGCACAAGCTCACATCCGACAACGACACGCTTGAACGTGGCCCCTGTCGTGCTAGAATTGTTGTCGTACATTTTTTTTAATCCGCATTCTTGGGGCAGCATGGTAATCGAGCGGTAAGCACGTGGATTTAACAATGCAGATGTACCGGGTTAAATTCCTAAACTATTAAAGATGTTGGGTGACCACATCGAAGCGCTTTTGTGACTCTGCTTGTCAAAGAGAAATGCTCCTCGAGATGATTTAGCAAAAAAATATATCTAAAAAAAAACAACTTTGGGAGGAGCTTGATGGGAATCAGCGAGCATCCCAGACGTCCAATGACATCACACTTAGGCTGCAAGAAAAATGAAGACTGCTCTGATTTTCCAGCCATAAACACCGTGATATGTTTGGCTGTCTCCACAGGCTTCTGTTCATGTCATTCACGCAAAGTTACAAAGATGCTTCGACAGACTACTTCAAGTCGTGACGCGACCAAGCGTGTGACTAAAGCCACCTGACTATCACACACCACTCCTGTATCCAACCCGGTCAAGGATGACGCTTCGTACTGATGTCACAAACGTTTATTGTGAAACACTTGAAACACCGTGAAAACTAAAGGACATTTAATGACAACAATTAACATTACAATTAGTTCGACAAGACATACAGTAATAAGCAAATTAATAACGTACCGTGTGCGCCTTATAAACCGAAAGTAGATCAACTTTGACAAAGACTTTAGATCAGGGGTCAGCAACCTATGGCTCGTTAGCCATTTATGGCTCTTTCAATTATTGCATCATTCCATCCATCCATTTTCCGTACCGCTTAGTCCTCATTAGGGTCGTGGGGGGTGCTGGAGCCTATCTCAGCTGTCTTCGGGCACGAGGCGGGGGACACCCTGAATTGGTTGCCAGCCAATCGCAGGGCACACAAAGACATACAGTCACTCTCACACTCACATGTTTTTGGGATGTGGGAGGAAACCGGAGGACCCGGAGAAAACCCACGCGGGCCCGGGGAGAACATGCAAACTCCACACAGGGAGGACGGACCGGGACGCGAACCGGCGACCTCTGCACTGTGAAACCGGTGTGCTAACCACTTGACTACCGGGCCACCCTCAATGATTGCATCTGGCTCGCAAATACAGTAAAGTCTCGTTATATCGATATTCTCGGGAGTCGGAAAAAATATCGATATAAACGGACTATCGATATGTAAATCTCCTTGCGTTCATAGAAATAGTATCGTAATAAGCAGTACTATCGATATAACGAGACTTTACTGTAAAATTAAATACGTATTCTCACTTTTTCGCTGTTCATTTCCTGTTTGGGCTGCACTTGGTCGAAAGCGCAATTTTGATTGGATGATACTGACCGATGGCCCTTGGTGTCAATACAGGTAAATGCCCCCTATTGAATAAGCCCGACGAGTAAAAAAGATGACGAATATTGGCAATGAAACAGTCGAATGTCAGTGGCACTTTGAAAAGCCCCATGCTACGTTAGCATCAATATACTCCTGCAAGAGACAGCAGAAAGCAAGCGTGCAAGGTAATGAGCAGTGTGCAGGCTAGCTAGCATTAACCTTGCATATGGACCCAACAAGTTGACTTTCATTCGGATAGTTTAGCTGTATTTTTACCAATCATGAGGAACAGAAAATCATTCATATAAATGGTGAGTAATATGAAAAAAAAAATACATTTAGTAAATTACAATTATTTTCAGTAACACATTCTGACATTGTATTGAAGTCACAGCTCTGGCTCTCACAGAAAAACATTTCTAAATATTTTGGTTTTATATCTTTCTTCGTCAAAAAGGTTCCCGACCCCTGCTTTAGACTGTCTGTCTCTAGCAGTTACTCTCGTTCATTGAAACACATGACACGAAAGCCGAAGTGATAATGACAAAACATTATAAATAATAGATTTTAAGAAAAACACGTATAAAGGTTCGCATAGAGGATAAGAGCAACCTTTTAAAACCTCTTCCACGTCCACCATTCACTAAGCATCACCATATTAAAACCACAAGGAAATATTGTTTATGAAGGTAATCTATTGTTCAACACTTTTACAGAACAACAAAACCAAATAAATTATTTTTTGTTGTCATGGCAACCAATGACAATATACCCGCCAGTTTCACCTCCAAAGAAAAAAAAAAGGTCTTATGTCAGTAGTTGTTGGTTTGTCCAAAATCATCAATTTCTGACCAAAAAGCAGAGAACGAATCTTTTCAGATCCAATCAACTTCATCTAAAACTCTGGAGAACGAAGGACCAGCCAGTCTCATCGACGAGCTCTGAAGAACCACCTGGAGGCGGGTCCTTTTGGCCATGCCCATTCATCATCTTAATTATCTTTTGTGGGATCTTCAGCTTCATTTCTGGTTTGTGCGTGCGGGCTGCAACTAACATTAATCTAGACCCCCCACCCCAACCCTCACTCCCTCACTTCCTCTTTGCTCACCTCATTTGTTTCATGGACCTCACAGGAAGCCCTGCCAGAGGCCATGTTGCCCGCCATTGCATCGGAACCAACCGAGCCTGCCGCCGGCGTCACGCTTAACGTTCTTCAAAGTCAGCAGAGGGATGTAGGTCGCGCTACGAGAGCTAACGACACACTCATAAAATAGTTTTGGGTTGCTTGACAAAATTCGAGACACAAACGATTTTTCCGAGTGACAGCAGTGCTTGATTGAAAGGTGGTCTAGTACCATTTTTAATGACTAGTTTCTCTTCAGAGTTTTGGGATCATTAGGGAATGGCAGGAGACGAGCAAAATGCTGCAAGCCACAGCAGTCTTGCCTATCTCACATGTCGCCCCGCTTGTCACAATTTGCAAGGTGGTGGTGGTCATCAGAACAAAAATGTCCAAAATAGCAAATAAAACCAGGAGTAAAACACGACAAGATAAAACAATCCTGACAGGGTGGAACAATGGCACGGTACCGACTGGTTGTGATGGAAGTCCTTTTAACTGCCACGGATTAATAATAATAATACATTTCAAAATCAAAGTCAGTTTTATTGTCAAATATGCTAATATGTATGACATACAGCACAGATGAAATTACTGTCCTCTCGGACTCAGCATGCAAGGCACTTATAATTTCTTTAACAAACATAATAAACATGAATACGCCAATTTGCCGGGAGAGGGGAGCCGCTGCGTGTTCATGTGCCGCCATCTTGGGAAAAAATAAAAAATAATAATGACAACACAAAGACACAGAGAGTCATTCATTCTTCAGGACTTGCTGTACCCTGTTTGTGATGACATGAAGCAGTTCTAGATGAAAGAGGAGAGGATCAAAGCATCCATTTCAGCAGTGGATCAGGGACGTCATGGTGGAATTTGCACGTCTACTACAAGCTAAATGTTGAAAGCAAACACGAAGCTGCATCCATTGACGACAAGACATTGTCTCACATCTCCTGGCCCACATAAATCCGCTTCAATTCCAAGCCGCGACAGCTCTACATACGCATCGGCGCTCTGCGCTGACGCTCCTTTTTTCTTTTCGTTTCATTTCATTCCTACACGCCTTTTAAAACTCTCAAGGTCACTTTACAGTCACAGGATAAGTTTTTCTGTGAGTGAGCAGCTGCAGCCACACGCGCCAGCGTTCACTCAACCCGCAACTAACTCAAATAGATAGAAAGCGAGCCAGCTAGCTCATAGCTAGCTAGCTAGCTACATAGATAAATAGCCATATAACTAATAGCTAGTCAGCTAGATAGCTACTCAGCGAGCCAGAAAGCTAATAGATAGCTCGCTAGATAGCCATACAGACAGACAACAGATAGCTAATTGATAATAAATAGCAAATATATAGCAAATAGCTAGCTAGCTAGGCGTTCACTCAACCTGGAATAACTCAGATAGAAAGCGAGCCAGCTAGCTAATATCTAGCTCAGCTAGCTAGCTATATAGCCATTTAGCTAATAGCTAGTCAGCGAGATAGCTATCCAGCGATCCAGACAGCTAATAGATAGCTAGCTATATCGCCACCCAGAAAGCCATACATTTATATTATAGTCATTGTAGATAAACTCCTCCATTAATGTTCACGATAAGTTATTTTAAAAGAAATTATGATTGATATTTATCACGATCAATGAACCTCAATCAATCAAACGATTAAATCAATCAATTAAAACGACACACACCTGTGCAGCTGCAGGCAGGGCCATACAGTGCCACCCATTGGCCTCAAACTGAAACATGACAGTACCCATCCCTCAAAGGACTGATTCCAGAAGTCCTAACAGTCTTCCAAAAGGCCCGCATCACCAGGTAATGGGAAGGAGATGGCAACTCTTGCCTCTCCAGGGAACAGGAACATCAAGGCGACTGCAACCCTTGCCTCGCCAAGGCACAAGACTAGAAGGTGACAGCAATCCTTGCTTCGCCAAGGAAATGGAACAAGAAGGCGACAATAGTCCTTGCCTCGCGAAAGGACAGAGAGTGGTCGGTGGCCTGATGGGAAGAACTTGATTGAGGGGTCCAGTGGTTGTTCGGGTCATTGTGATTTGCAAGATGGTGGTGGCAAGATGGTGGTGGTGGTGCACCCCCCCCCCCCCCCCAAAAAAAAAAGCAGGCAGGAGGAAGGAGCTGGGTGTATTTGACAAATTGTATTTAATAAAGTCAGCAAACAACAAAGTCATCACAACAAAAGGTCCAAAGTAGCCAATAAAACCAGGAGTAAAACACTCACACTGATTAAAACAACTCACGCCTGTGCAGCTGCAGGCAGGGCCCTACAGTGCCACTCGTTGGCTGCAAACCAAAACCTGACAGCGCTAGCTTCCGCGAGGCTTCTGAGAGGCAAATGCGTGTACACGGACATGACAATACAAACAGTGATTTTTCCGAGTGACAGCAGTGCTTGATTGAAAGGTGGTCTAGTACCATTTTTAATGACTAGTTTCTCTTCAGAGTTTTGGGATCATTAGGGAATGGCAGGAGACGAGCAAAATGCTGCAAGCCACAGCAGTCTTGCCTATCTCACATGTCGCCCCGCTTGTCACAATTTGCAAGGTGGTGGTGGTCATCAGAACAAAAATGTCCAAAATAGCAAATAAAACCAGGAGTAAAACACGACAAGATAAAACAATCCTGACAGGGTGGAACAATGGCACGGTACCGACTGGTTGTGATGGAAGTCCTTTTAACTGCCACGGATTAATAATAATAATACATTTCAAAATCAAAGTCAGTTTTATTGTCAAATATGCTAATATGTATGACATACAGCACAGATGAAATTACTGTCCTCTCGGACTCAGCATGCAAGGCACTTATAATTTCTTTAACAAACATAATAAACATGAATACGCCAATTTGCCGGGAGAGGGGAGCCGCTGCGTGTTCATGTGCCGCCATCTTGGGAAAAAATAAAAAATAATAATGACAACACAAAGACACAGAGAGTCATTCATTCTTCAGGACTTGCTGTACCCTGTTTGTGATGACATGAAGCAGTTCTAGATGAAAGAGGAGAGGATCAAAGCATCCATTTCAGCAGTGGATCAGGGACGTCATGGTGGAATTTGCACGTCTACTACAAGCTAAATGTTGAAAGCAAACACGAAGCTGCATCCATTGACGACAAGACATTGTCTCACATCTCCTGGCCCACATAAATCCGCTTCAATTCCAAGCCGCGACAGCTCTACATACGCATCGGCGCTCTGCGCTGACGCTCCTTTTTTCTTTTCGTTTCATTTCATTCCTACACGCCTTTTAAAACTCTCAAGGTCACTTTACAGTCACAGGATAAGTTTTTCTGTGAGTGAGCAGCTGCAGCCACACGCGCCAGCGTTCACTCAACCCGCAACTAACTCAAATAGATAGAAAGCGAGCCAGCTAGCTCATAGCTAGCTAGCTAGCTACATAGATAAATAGCCATATAACTAATAGCTAGTCAGCTAGATAGCTACTCAGCGAGCCAGAAAGCTAATAGATAGCTCGCTAGATAGCCATACAGACAGACAACAGATAGCTAATTGATAATAAATAGCAAATATATAGCAAATAGCTAGCTAGCTAGGCGTTCACTCAACCTGGAATAACTCAGATAGAAAGCGAGCCAGCTAGCTAATATCTAGCTCAGCTAGCTAGCTATATAGCCATTTAGCTAATAGCTAGTCAGCGAGATAGCTATCCAGCGATCCAGACAGCTAATAGATAGCTAGCTATATCGCCACCCAGAAAGCCATACATTTATATTATAGTCATTGTAGATAAACTCCTCCATTAATGTTCACGATAAGTTATTTTAAAAGAAATTATGATTGATATTTATCACGATCAATGAACCTCAATCAATCAAACGATTAAATCAATCAATTAAAACGACACACACCTGTGCAGCTGCAGGCAGGGCCATACAGTGCCACCCATTGGCCTCAAACTGAAACATGACAGTACCCATCCCTCAAAGGACTGATTCCAGAAGTCCTAACAGTCTTCCAAAAGGCCCGCATCACCAGGTAATGGGAAGGAGATGGCAACTCTTGCCTCTCCAGGGAACAGGAACATCAAGGCGACTGCAACCCTTGCCTCGCCAAGGCACAAGACTAGAAGGTGACAGCAATCCTTGCTTCGCCAAGGAAATGGAACAAGAAGGCGACAATAGTCCTTGCCTCGCGAAAGGACAGAGAGTGGTCGGTGGCCTGATGGGAAGAACTTGATTGAGGGGTCCAGTGGTTGTTCGGGTCATTGTGATTTGCAAGATGGTGGTGGCAAGATGGTGGTGGTGGTGCACCCCCCCCCCCCCCCCAAAAAAAAAAGCAGGCAGGAGGAAGGAGCTGGGTGTATTTGACAAATTGTATTTAATAAAGTCAGCAAACAACAAAGTCATCACAACAAAAGGTCCAAAGTAGCCAATAAAACCAGGAGTAAAACACTCACACTGATTAAAACAACTCACGCCTGTGCAGCTGCAGGCAGGGCCCTACAGTGCCACTCGTTGGCTGCAAACCAAAACCTGACAGCGCTAGCTTCCGCGAGGCTTCTGAGAGGCAAATGCGTGTACACGGACATGACAATACAAACAGTATTCGTGACACCGTTTGTTGATTTTTGATTATGCGCGCACACGTCGTGACAGGGACCCCATGTGTGTGCACGTGTCCGTGGTTACACTTTGGTGTGCGGAGGTGGTAGGTGAATAACTCCTGTTTCCAAAACCCGTTTCGTATGCACACATGTACACGAACATGCAGACGTGCGCTACCTCCTCACCCACGCAATGCCCCTCCTCACATCCGATGAGCAGCAGGTATGTAGGAGGTGTGTGTGTATGTGTGTGTATGTGTGTGTGAGAGAGAGAGAGAGAGAGAGAGAGAGAGATAGAGAGAGACTAACATCGAAAAGTAAAAAGTCTTACGAGCACAGATGGCTTGCAAGGAAATCATCACTCTTCATATTTGACTGCCGACAATTTCATTTTGCACAACTGGCCCTTGAAATTCAACGTTCCCAGTTTTCCTGAACGCAACAACAACACCTATAGCAGTGTACATTCGTCGTATCACACGTTTGGCGCTTCCTTTCACGCTGTGTAGATTTACTCAACTGCAGAAGGGAAATACTTTTTTTTATACAGTAAAGTCTCGTTATATCGATATTGGTTATATCGATAGTACTGCTTATTACGATACTATTTCTATGAATGCAAGGAGAAAATTTACATGCCGCAGGATCGGATATATCGATAGTCCGGTTATATCGATATTTTTTCCGACTCCCGAGAATATCGATATAACGAGACTTTACTGTACAATGATGCAAACACACAAAGCAATAAAGGGCAACTTACACCATTTTTTTTGTTTCCGAACTGACATCAGAAAACCGTTTTGTAGCATCTAAAATACCCAAAACACGCAGGCTGATATTTTTAGTCAAATGCAAAACACCAATAAAAACTTAAAGTGTCCCAAACTGCCACAAAATGATCTCAGAAATGGCAAGATTAAGAAAGCCCCTCCCCCTTGTTCGTGACGTCACGTCAGGATACACCGTCACAAACTGCCCTGCTCGAGAATCAAAACAATGGCTTCAGAGAGGTCAGATTCGGAGAAGATGCTTTCTTGCTATTCATCCAGTTATGAATATGATTCAAATAGTTCTGAAGAGGAAAGCATACATGTTTGCAATCGATTAAAGAAGTCCTTTCGTATCAATTCGAGCCGTCTGGACTCCAATATAACGTCCCAGAAAATGCACAAGATGGCGCAGAAACTCCGTTGGAAATGGGCTGATGCGCTGGGAATTTGTGTAAGCTTACACCTTCTTTATGCGTGTTACCGTAATTAGCTGTGACACACAATGATTCACCATAGCGTTATTGATGTAGTTTTCCTTCTAATTTTGCGATCAACACGGTGTTTTCAGACGAAAAAAAAAATACCCAAAATGCATTGTGTGTCGCTTTCTCGGTCAGGGTCGTTCCTGACGTGACGTCACGTCATGAATCGTCACCAACTCGAAAACAAGACTTCCTGAATATTTGGCGCGAGTCTTAAAACGTAAAATATAGCTATATGCGGTGGAAACTTTGTAAAATGCGCGCATTAGAAGTCATTGAAGTGATTTTACAAATTATGGACGCAACTTGTCCGGTGTCGGTTGTCCTTTAAACCCAATTAAAAAAAAACTCTTGAAGCCGAATTGCTTTGTTTTGTTTTTGGTGAAAATGTAGAAGTGAAAATTAGCATTTTGCTAACATGAAAAAGCAAAAGGTATCATGTTAAAATGCAAAACACATCACATTTTTCCCCTCTTGTTCTGGAAACTAATCAACTATTATCATTGAGGTCAGTGAAGAACCTTTTAATCACATCCAAGCGATATGCGTGAATTGAAAGGACTTTTTTTTCTTCCCTCAAAGCGTCTGTGAAGTGATGGACGTGCTTGGCGCTTCGCGTCCGTTTTGCGGCTTCCTTTTGCCTGCCTTCATTTCCACGTCACTAAATCACGTTTGACTTTTCTATTCCACCTCCTCCTAAATTTCTCTTCTGCGCGCCTATCAATCTTTTTTTTGGCTTCCTCCCTCGTCTGGGGACCGTTCCTCACCTTCTGGCTTCCTTGAATTCATCACATCAGTCGTTAACCAACCTTGGCGTTGTTAATTCATCAGCGTTGCGCCTTAATGAACATTCTGAAATTGTTCAACCTGTTTGGCTCTTAATTAGCCCCTTTTGCCGCCGGCAGGCCCGACAAGGCCATTAGGTGGGACGAGGCTGACGTGATGAGATGACCCGCCGCTCTAATGGGACCGCTCAAATATTTATTATAATATTTATAGACCAGAAAGAACCATGGCGAGCGGTTCCCGTGATGCCTTCAAATACGTTTGAGCTTAAGAAGCTCAAACAAGGGACGCTATGAGGAGTGGGACGCTAAGTTTTTCTGACGAAAACACTTGTTAGTTAGCATGAACGGACGCAAGTACAGAAGACGGACTGCTTGCCACTAGTAGCTGACATTTCGTTATTGAAGCTAGATAAGACTGTGACAGAAGAGGGTCCCCAACAAAACGTGGAATTTACACAAACTTGAAATAATTGGGAAAATACAAATTTCCCCACTGTTCGGATGCTAAATTTGTCTAACAAAAACAATTGTTACTTGTATTCATTCAGAATACGGACTGGTCAAGTGCAGAATACGGACTGTTTGCTGCTGGTAGCTTCACATTGGTCTATTGAAGCTAGATAACACTCAGTGAAAGCACAGAGTCCACAACAAAACGTACAATTTACATAAACTCTAAATACTAGAAAATCTTTAGAAAATAAAAATTTCCCAACCTTCCGGATGCTAAATTTGCCTGACAAAAACACTTGTTAGTTAGCCTGAAGGGACACAAGTACAGAAGACGGACTGTTTGCCGCTAGTAGCTTGACATTACGTTATTGAAGGTAGATAACACTCAGAACAGAGTCCCCGACAAAATGTACAATTGACACAAACCTGAAATCATTTGGAAAATACAAATTTCACCACTTTCTCGACATTACCTAGCATGAACGAACCCAAGTGCAGACAACGGACTGGTTGCCGCTGGTAGCTTGACATTGTGTTATTGAAGCTAGATAACACTCCGTGACAGGACACAGTCTCAGAGAAAACATAAAATGTACACAAACTCTAAATAATTTGGGAAATACAAATTCCCCCACATTCTGGACACTTAATTTGTCTCTTATTTTGTCTCTTAATTTCTGATGAAAACACTCGTTAGCTCGCATGAACGGACACAAGTACAGTAGATGGTCTAGTTGTCGCGAGTAGCTTGACATTATGTTATAATATATATAGGGTAGATAACACTAAGTGACACTAAGTGACAGCACAGAGTATGCAACAAAATGTACAATTTACACAAACTTACTTAAATTAATTCAAACATACACAATTTAAACAAATTTACATAAACTCTAAATACTTTAGAAAATCTTTAGAAAATACACATTTCCCCACCTTCCGGATGCTAAGTTTGTCCGATAAAAACACGTGTTAACTGGCATAAACGGTCCCAAGTGCAGACAACGGACTGGTTGCCGCTGGTAGCTTGAGATTTTGTTATTGAAGCTAGATGACACTCCGTGACAGGACAGTCTCCGACAAAACATAAAATGTACACAAACTCTAAATAATTTGGGAAATACAAATTTCCCCACCTTCTGGACGCTTAATTTGTCTGACGAAAACACTTGTTAGCTAGCATGAACGGACACAAGTACAGTAGACGGAATAGTTGCCGCTAATAGCTTGACATTACGTTATTGAAGGTAGATAACACTCAGTGACAGTACAGAGTACTCAAGAAAACGTACAATTTACACAAACTCAAAATAATTTGGAAAATACACATTTCCCCACCTACCGGAGGCTAAGTTTGTCTGATAAAAACACTTCTTAACTCACATGAATGGTCCCAAGTGCAGACAGCGGACTGGTTGCCGCTGGAAGCCTGACATTACTTTATTGAAGCTTGATAGTATGTAGTCTTTGACAAAAATTTAGACAAACTCAAAAAATGTGGAAAATACAAATTTCTCCACCTAGCGCAGGGGTCGGGAACCTATGGCTCGCGAGCCATATATGGCTCTTTTGATGATTGCATATGGCTCGCCGATAAAACTAAAATATGTATTTACTTTTTTGTTTTGTCGTTTTTTTTTCGCCGTTAATTTCTCGTTGGGGCTGCAGTTGGCGGAAAGCGCAATTTTGATTGGATGACACTGACCTAGAATGGCCGAAAGTGCCATGTTGATTGGATGATAGTGGCCGTCATGTTGAAACAGGTAAACGCCCCTTTAACTGAGCCCAACGAGTGCACTTCAGCGTGAATACACCGGTGTGTGTGCGGGGAACCGCATCGGGTGGGAGTGAGCTGGGGGGTGACGCAGCCTCCCTGGAAGTGTGACAGCGGGCGTCTGCGGAGGTCTTCAAGCCGGCTTTCGATCACCGAATGCGGGCGTGCACGGGGGAATCTCGGCCTGTTCCTTTTGAAATATTTTCAAAGTGTTTGAGCTCCAGCAAGACGGCGAGGAGAGAAAATGTTCTCATTCTAATTTGCAATGAAACAATACCATCGATGAAACAGTCGAATGTCAGTGACATTTTAACAAGCCCCATGTTAACGTTAGCATCGACATACTTCTGCGAGAAGTAGATTGCAGATAGCAAGTGTGGAAGCTTATGTGCCGTGTGCAGGCTAACTAGCAGTAACTTCGCCTCTGGACCGGCAAATTGAATTTCATTCCGATTGTTTTCCTGGAATTTTACCAAACACGAGGAACGGAAAACCATTCATGTTAACGGTGAGTACTATCACAAAGTTATTACAAATAATGCATTCTGATATTTTGTTGAAAGGTGTCCGCGCGTGCGCGTGTGCGCGCGTTTGTATGTGCGCGCGCGCGTGCGTGTGGCTCTCGCATTTCTAAATATTTTACTTTTATGGCTCTCTTAGTCAAAAAGGTTCCCGACCCCTGACCTAGCGGATGCTAAATTTCCCTGCTAAAAACACTTGTTAGCTAGCAAGAACGGACGCAAGTACAGAAGACGCAAGTACAGGTGCGTTGCTCCTGGGAGAGTTGGAAAACAGGCAGGACGGCGGCCCTGGAGGACCGACTTTGGACACCCCTGCTATAAAACGTTTTTCTGATGTCAGTTAGGAAACAAAAAAAAAATGGTGTCGGCTGTCCTTTAAATGTATAAAGAAGAATTTTCGAAGAATTTTCCATCAGGAATGTGCTGCATTTTTCTACATGTACACTAACATTGACCGGTGATCGGTCCGGGGTGTACCCACGGCTCTCGGCCAAGACAAATGGGAAGTGAGCTCATTGTTCCTCTTTTCGTTCGGGACGTGCGGGCAATTCTCTGTGGCTGATCTCCAGGAGATTGGGTGGGGCCTCTGAGGAATTCCGCAAATAATAATTTGAACAGAGCGAGTGAGTAAATCCTCCGTGGAATGACATCATCGGCACTCTTGTACATCGAGTTTGGCAGCGAATTCGTGCACACGTCACAATTCACGAAGAGGAGGAGGAGGAAGATGAAGACGATTGAGCAATGAAAAGGGAAAAGAAAGAACGAAGGACGCAATAAAGAAGGTCAGAATGAAGTCAGAGTTGAGGGACTGGGCGGAACCAGATGGGAAACACATGCTTGCGCACGCCCGCACGCTGATGACCTCTTGACAGCAGATGGAGAGATGACACACACACACACACACACACACACACACACACACACACACACACACACACACACACACACACACACACACAATCTGTCACACTGCATATTTCCACGGTCACCAGGAATGCACGGCATGCTGGGTAATGGACTAGTGGCTACCTTGCTGCCTCCATCATCATCAACATCATCATCATCATCATCATCCCAGGTAGCAAACTGTCATTAAAATCTGGTCCAAAATGGGAAATGGAGCTAGTGGAGTAGGCGTGTGTAATGCCACTGCAAACCACTAGGTGGTGGCACTTCTGTTGTTAGACGCCATATTTGAAAGAAGAATTAAAATGCAAAATAGTTCCAACAAGTACAGTAAAACCTTGGTTTTCGAACATCACCAAATCCAGCAGACATTTAAACAGCTTCTTTCCCCAAGCCATTAACTCTTTGAACTCTTGAACTATTTCAACAGTAGCCCAAATGGAACTGTATAGTGCCACTTAGCAATTTTTTGATTATGATACTAGTGCAGCGTGTTCTACTGGAAACAAATTCATTGTGTGTTCTACATACTTAGCAATAAAGATGATTCTGATTCTGATCTCGGTTCTCGTCCAGTTCAGTTTTCAACCAAATATTTCAGGGTTTTTTTCCAGTACGGGGAACCGCATCGGGTGGGAGTGAGCTGGGGGGTGACGCAGCCTCCCTGGAAGTGTGACAGCGGGCGTCTGCGGAGGTCTTCAAGCCGGCTTTCGATCACCGAATGCGGGCGTGCACGGGGGAATCTCGGCCTGTTCCTTTTGAAATATTTTCAAAGTGTTTGAGCTCCAGCAAGACGGCGAGGAGAGAAAATGTTCTCATTCTAATTTGCAATGAAACAATACCATCGATGAAACAGTCGAATGTCAGTGACATTTTAACAAGCCCCATGTTAACGTTAGCATCGACATACTTCTGCGAGAAGTAGATTGCAGATAGCAAGTGTGGAAGCTTATGTGCCGTGTGCAGGCTAACTAGCAGTAACTTCGCCTCTGGACCGGCAAATTGAATTTCATTCCGATTGTTTTCCTGGAATTTTACCAAACACGAGGAACGGAAAACCATTCATGTTAACGGTGAGTACTATCACAAAGTTATTACAAATAATGCATTCTGATATTTTGTTGAAAGGTGTCCGCGCGTGCGCGTGTGCGCGCGTTTGTATGTGCGCGCGCGCGTGCGTGTGGCTCTCGCATTTCTAAATATTTTACTTTTATGGCTCTCTTAGTCAAAAAGGTTCCCGACCCCTGACCTAGCGGATGCTAAATTTCCCTGCTAAAAACACTTGTTAGCTAGCAAGAACGGACGCAAGTACAGAAGACGCAAGTACAGGTGCGTTGCTCCTGGGAGAGTTGGAAAACAGGCAGGACGGCGGCCCTGGAGGACCGACTTTGGACAACCCTGCTATAAAACGTTTTTCTGATGTCAGTTAGGAAACAAAAAAAAAATGGTGTCGGCCGTCCTTTAAATGTATAAAGAAGAATTTTCGAAGAATTTTCCATCAGGAATGTGCTGCATTTTTCTACATGTACACTAACATTGACCGGTGATCGGTCCGGGGTGTACCCACGGCTCTCGGCCAAGACAAATGGGAAGTGAGCTCATTGTTCCTCTTTTCGTTCGGGACGTGCGGGCAATTCTCTGTGGCTGATCTCCAGGAGATTGGGTGGGGCCTCTGAGGAATTCCGCAAATAATAATTTGAACAGAGCGAGTGAGTAAATCCTCCGTGGAATGACATCATCGGCACTCTTGTACATCGAGTTTGGCAGCGAATTCGTGCACACGTCACAATTCACGAAGAGGAGGAGGAGGAAGATGAAGACGATTGAGCAATGAACAGGGAAAAGAAAGAACGAAGGACGCAATAAAGAAGGTCAGAATGAAGTCAGAGTTGAGGGACTGGGCGGAACCAGATGGGAAACACATGCTCGCGCACGCCCGCACGCTGATGACCTCTTGACAGCAGATGGAGAGATGACACACACACACACACACACACACACACACACACACACACACACACACAATCTGTCACACTGCATATTTCCACGGTCACCAGGAATGCACGGCATGCTGGGTAATGGACTAGTGGCTACCTTGCTGCCTCCATCATCATCAACATCATCATCATCATCATCATCCCAGGTAGCAAACTGTCATTAAAATCTGGTCCAAAATGGGAAATGGAGCTAGTGGAGTAGGCGTGTGTAATGCCACTGCAAACCACTAGGTGGTGGCACTTCTGTTGTTAGACGCCATATTTGAAAGAAGAATTAAAATGCAAAATAGTTCCAACAAGTACAGTAAAACCTTGGTTTTCGAACATCACCAAATCCAGCAGACATTTAAACAGCTTCTTTCCCCAAGCCATTAACTCTTTGAACTCTTGAACTATTTCAACAGTAGCCCAAATGGAACTGTATAGTGCCACTTAGCAATTTTTTGATGATGATACTAGTGCAGCGTGTTCTACTGGAAACAAATTCATTGTGTGTTCTACATACTTAGCAATAAAGATGATTCTGATTCTGATCTCGGTTCTCGTCCAGTTCAGTTTTCAACCAAATATTTCAGGGTTTTTTTCCAGTACACAGTGATACCTTGGCTTACGAACTTAATTGGTTCCCAGACAGTAAGACGAAAAGTGTGTATCCCAAAAAATAATTTCCCATAGGAAACCATTAAAATGAGAATAATCAGTTCCCAGGTCCCCATAAAATATAATGTTCTACTTTCTAAAATATACCTTTTTTATGTATAATAAATATGCTATGGTATTATAATCAAAGAAATAAACTGTACTATATAATAAATTTATGTTGTGATGGTCGTTGATGGCTTGATGGAATGGAGTGGCCGGTTTCATCAGCATTAAACACTTGATGAGGAACGTAGCCTTCTTCTTTCATTATCTTGAGGAATGATCCCTTGGAGGGCCTTTTTCTGCGATCATTTTACCTAGTTCCTCATCAATTGTGTTCTGTTTAGCTGGGTTGATAGCTTTTTGCATCAAGTGTACAGATGGCTTGTGCGGGTTATTTGTGGAGCCTGATTGATGGGATATTTTAACCTTGCAGTCTACACTCTGCCTTTGAAATATCAAAGTTGAAACAGGTCCAATTTTCACTGTTTTTTATCCATTTTGTCACTCTCTCTCTGTCGTCTGCCTGTCTCTTTAATGTTTAACACCCCCCCCCCCCCCACTGCTGCGTTCTTGACCAATCATGTGGCTTTAACCGAAGACTGGGAGCGGGGAATAGAGGACCAAAACAAGTCGGCTGCCATTTTTTTTGTTCGGAGAACGGGCTCGTTCGTGAACAACACATCACTCATTGTGGCGCTCCGTGTATATCCCGAAAAATACTTGCCAAGGTAAAATTTTCATAAATGTAACGTTCGTAAGCCAAGGGGTTCGTAAACCGAGGTATCATTGTACGTCACTTCGTGTTGTGCCTTCCTCATTTTGACCGGTGCATTTGTATTCTCGAATAAAGCAGACGTGTTTGGCTGAGACCTCCACAAATCAGACGTTATTCTCGTGCAAGCACAGAATGGTTTAAAAGGTTAGTGTTCCCGGTGATTGGCTAGCAACTGTTCCAGGATGTGCCTCGCCTACGGCCCAAAGACAGTTGGGATAGGCGCCAACACGCCCCGTGACGGACAGAGAGAGAGGGATGTTTTTATGTTCTAATTTTAATGTTGATGTTAAAATTGGTGAAATTAAAACATAATGCGGTTTGTTTTTATAGTATTGTTAAAATGACCTGCTCTTTTATTTCATGTCTGTACAGTTTATGCTGTACTATATTATAATATATATTTTAATATACTATAATTTTAATAAACCATCTTCTTCTTTTCCTTTCGGCTTTTCCCTTCAAGGGGTCGCCACAGCGAATCAGTAACCTCCATCTTCAGAGGTATGATACACATGTTTGCTTTGGCCCAGCTTTTACGTCGGATGCCCTTCCTGACGCAACCCTCTGTATTTATCCGGGCTTGGGACCGGCACAAGAAGACTTATGTCCCTTTGTGGCTACAGAACAAGCAACTCGCTCAGTAAAAGGCTCCCTAACACAAAATGGTCATCAACACAGCAACAATCAAAAAAGGAAAACTATACTCATAAGATCTCAATCTGGATCGTTCATATAATAGCCTGCTTAGGCAAAACAGGTTAGGTAACATTCGTTATGCTGATGAGGTGATACCGGTGGGAGTGGGGGAAATAGGCCAGTCGTTAGTCAGGAATGTAGGAAC
>NC_142752.1:11502500-11515000 GCF_051943395.1 Hippocampus bargibanti
CTTTTTCTTAAAAAGTCAATGACAACTTTTTGGGGTTCATGGTTCTAATGCGCATCACTTTTTCATTAGTTATGGTTGGCCCGCAAAGAAATGATTCTAGGTGTTGATGTGACGAAGCAGGCCACATCCCTTAAAGCACAGGTGTCAAAGTCAAGGCCCGGGGGCCAAATCCGGCCCGCCACATCATTTTTTTTGGCCCGCGAAAACAACTCAAATGTGTGAAATTCCATGATGCTTGCTAAAATCCTCACCTAAATTTCATATTTTTTGATGTAAACCATAACAACAGTCATTATTCTTGACTTCAGATTTGAAAACTAGTTATTCATTAATTTGTTATGCGCTCTATATGCAATATGTGGAGGGGATTAAACATTCTAATGACTTCCCCAAATTCATAACGGCCCTCGAGAGGAAACCATAAGTACAATGTGGCCCGCGGCAAAAAATGACTTTGACACCCCTGCCTTAAAGGAACACAATCACCATATGAATAGTAAATACATTTTCTTATTTATTTCCAATTTGTTTACAACATTTTTTTGACAAATGTATTCTTTTAGGGCACACTACAATTTCTTGATAGTTTTCTTTTTTTGGTAAAAAGGTTGGCATTTCGGGCATCAGGACGGATTAAGAGTGTTTCCATTCATTTCAATGTGGCGAACTGATTTGGTGTATGGGTTCAATGTCTTAAAAGCGTGTGTGTTTGTGTGTGTGTTTGCATGACTAGTCATGTGAGGACCACCAACATTTTATACCATACGCAGGGAGGACATTTTTGACAAGTGAGGACCTTTTGGACGGTCCTCACAAGTTTTTCATTCTAAAGGCTTCTAGAGGGTCTATATATGCATCTGTTAAAGTTTCAGAGAGGTCCTCACAAATTCACCCAAAATAATTTTTTGGTGTGTATTTTCATTTCACTCGGATACACACACTTTTTACTCACTGTGTGTGTTTATGTGTGTGTGCGTGGTTATTAATGAGATGAAAAAGTTCATACGGTATATTAACTAAATTCACTACAGGGGTGAGGACTTTGAATGTATCCATTCAGAAACCTCACTCCTGCAGTTATTTCAGTTTCAAGTCCACTTTTTATTTCTTTGTTTTTAAAGAAGTTGAAGTGGGAAATGGGGTGACATTTAGTGTTCAAATGTAACACTAGTTCTCTAAACTTATCAGCAACGGTGGTCCTCACTCCTTATCTGGAGTTATCCGGACCTCACAAAACCATTAAAACAGGAATGTGTGTGTGTGTTTCTCCATGTGTGTGAATCTCAAACATAAAAGCGTTTTTTGTTTATTTGGTTTGGTTACGGCAACCGACGAGCAAGTGGGCGAAAGTGACCACTGCAGCCTGCAAGCCACACAAATACACATACGCACATACCCAAACACACACACGCACACACACTGTGTATACGCACTATAACACAACAAAAGCACAACTGACTTTTCATTGGCACTTTGGTCATGTGTTAAAGGACAGACGGCCCTTCCCCTGCCGCACTTTCTCCCTATCTGTGGGTGTGTGAAACTCGACACTGGTTGCTGTGGAATTTCTGGGGGTCTCCTGGGACAAAGGGGACACTCACACACGTAATATAAGGGCGGCTCTTCCGAGTCATTTTAGAGCCGCCGGGAAAGGCGGAAGAAGATTTTGTTTGGATTTTTGAGTACGTCGTGAGTCAGCAAGTAAAACGAGAAGCGTTTGAGTTGAAGGCACTCCAAGCAACGTCGCCGCCCACGTTCCGGAATGATGACGAGACGAGCTTGACGGCTTCGAATCGTGGCGAAAAGAGAACAACTTCTCAACAGCTGTTTGAAGAGTTCCACGCTTGACTTGTCAAGTGTTGGAACTGTTAATTGTTGGACTTGTATGAATTACAGTGATACCTTGGCTTACGAACTTAATTGGTTCCCAGACAGAGTGTGTAAGGCGAAAAGTGTGTATCCCAAAATTAATTTCCCATAGGAAACCATTAAAACGAGAATAATCCGTTCCCAGCTCCCCATAAAACATAATTTCAACTAAATAAGCCTAGAAACTACACACAATATATCTTATTTTATGTATAAAAATGTGCAATGGTATTGTAATTAAAGAAATAAACTGTACTGTATAATAAAGTCGTTTTATTTACCTTTGTGATGGTTGTGTATGACTTGATGGAATGGATAGCTTTTTGTGTCTCAAGGAGCTCTGGGTTGTACATCTTGGAAGTTGTGATATTGCAACAGCAACAGATGCAAGCAGACACACTAGAAACATCATTAATAGCTGGTCCCCTTGCTTGTCTTTTCATTTCAAATTGAACTGATTGCTTAAACAACACTGAAACACCCGTAGCCACACGTAGCAATGGTCGACTTAGCATACTAGTACTGGGACGCTAAGTCACACAAACGCACACAACACCTCATTTGTGTTTTTTTGATGATCTTCTGCTCGATCGTAATTTTCTTTTGTGTCCTCTTTGGCTTAAGACTAGCCTGTGGTTTTCAGTCCCAAAAGAGCAAAAGTATTCCATTCGATAACAAACCACATCCGCACTCAAAGAAAGGTAGTGACGCAAACTTGTCCGGCAGCCACCGTGGCGCTGCTCGGCCATGTGGTTTGGTATTCCTCCGCCGAAAACTAGATCACCAGCCACCGTGGCGCTGTGTGATTTGGTTCGTCCGCCGGAGAGTAGTTCGTTAGCCAAGACTATATGCTCGTGAATTGAATGTTCGTAAGGCGAAAAGTTCGTGGGCTAAAGCGTTCGCAAGCCAAGGTATCACTGTATTTGACTGTTGGATCACCTGAGTTTTGAGTTGTACGACTTTTGAACTATTTGACTTTTGAGACGGTTGACTTTTGGATCACCTTCGTTTTGAGTTGTAAGACTTTTGAAGTAGAGTACTTGACTTTTGAATTATTTGACTTTTTGATCACCTTAGTTTTGGATTGTATGACTTTTGAGCAGTTTGACTTTTGGATCGACTTAATTTTGAGTATGACTTTTCAACTACAGGTAACATCTGATTTACGACCGAGTTCCGTTCCGACCAAACGGTCGTAAGTCAAAATGGTCATAAGTCGAAATCCATTCAAAATGTTTCATCGAGACTCGGAGGCTAAATGACTCGCAAACTCCTCCCTCTGAAATAGGGTCTGGGGGTCGTGGTTGTAAGTACGGGTGGTCGTAAGTCGGATGTTACCTGTATTTGATTTTTTAAGTGTCTAACTTTGGTTTCGTTATGCTCTTTGGCATGGTTGGATTATTGAGACGTTTGACTCTCAAGGTGTTTGATTTAGGAAACATTTCACTTCTGAAGTATCATAAATGTTTGACTTTTGAATTATTTGGATGCATTTTTGACCATGGCTCATTTGATTTTGGCCTGTTTGAAAACTACTAAATCCACTGCCCATTGCGACGTGGACCTTTCTTTGCAGCATTTCTAGAGATTTTGAGGGTCCCCATTCTGCATAGAAATAGCTCATTTGAGATGTTTCACAAGAAAACAAACTTATCATTCCAACTTCAAATCTCACATTCTCCATTTGAGCAACAGACAAATTACATTTATGAGTTCTGATAGTAACTTCAGACGAAAGTCTCATTTACGATTTCCCGAACGTGCCAGCGTTGGGCTAACTCATTAATACGCTCGCTTATCTCGTTTGGCTGCCATTGATCCACTAGCGGAGGGGGCGGGTGGGTGGGCAGTCGCACCGTATATCAAAGTTAGCGCGAGCGTGATCGATGTCAACGACACAAGAGCACTCTGATATTATGTAAGCTCGTTAGTGTGTAGACTCAAAGTCACTCTGAGGTCAGGCTGTTGTTCACACTGTTAGCAAAGTTAGCTGCTAACCTAAAGAAGCTGACGGGGGGGGAAGCTCAAGGTCCATTATTTACAGCACTGGTAGCTAAACTGTCAGGCCTGATGGAGATTTTCCACTTTTGTGAGAGAGATTGACTCATTTATTGATTTGGTGGGAAGGGTGAATAAAAAAATGCTATGCTGCTATCATCCTGTCTTCAACCGCATCACTGTAAACGCCAATGCTTTTGAGTGCCCAAACAGACTCTCGCTCAATGGATTTTTTTCACTCACCCACACGAGGCCCAACCGCTACGCACACAATCTATCACATACGCACTCAATCTAGCTGGCTGGCTGTAAGCTTTCTAGTTGGCTAGCTCTTGGCTATCTGGCTATCTATTAACTGTTTATTTGCTGTTTATTAGCTAGCTAGCTATTAGCTGACTGGCTGTAAACTGGCTAAATGGCTATCTATTAACTATTTGCTATCTATTAGCTAGCTAGCTATTATCTGTATAGCTGACTGGCTGTAAACCTGCCAGCTGGCTATCTATTAACTATTTATTTGCTATCTATTAGCTAACTAGCTATTCGCTGTCTAGCTGACTGGCTGTAAACTGTCTAGCTGGCTAGTTGTTGGCTATCTGGCTATGTATTAGCTATTTTTTAGCTATCCATTAGCTAGCTGGATACCCATTAGCTGTCTAGCTGGCTGGCTGTAAACTGTCTCGCTGGCTAGTTGTTGGCTATCTGGCTATCTATTAACTATTTATTGGCTATCTATTAACTATTTATTTGCTATCTATTATCTAGCTAGCTAGCTACCTAGCTATTAACTGTCTAGTTGACTGGCTAGAAACTGTCTAGCTGGCTAGCTGTTGGCGATCTGGATATCTATTAACTATTTATTGGCTATCTATGAACTCTTTATTTGCTATTTATTAGCTAGCTAGCTAGCTATTAGCTGTCTATCTGACTGGCTGTAAACCGGCTAGCTGGCTATCTATTAACTATTTATTTGCTATCTATTAGCTATCTATTATCTAGCTAGCTAGCTAACTAGCTATTAACTGTCTAGCTGACTGGCTAGAAACTGTCTAGCTGGCCAGTTGTTGGCGATCTGGCTATCTATTAACTATTTATTGGCTATCAATGAACTCTTTATTTGCTATCTATTAGCTAGCTAGCTAGCTATTAGCTGGCTAGCTGACTGGCTGTAAACTGTCTAGCTGGCTAGCTGTTGGATATCTGGCTATCTATTAGCTATTTATTAACTATCCATTAGCTAGCTGGCTAACCATTAGCTGTCTAGCTGGCTGGCTGTAAGCTGTCTCGCTGACTAACTATTAACTATTTATTTGCTATCTATTAGTTCACTATTACTTCGGGGTTGAGTGAACGCTGGTGCGTGTGGCTGCCGCTGCTCACCCACAGAAAAACGTATCCTGTGACTGTAAAGTGACCTTGAGAGTTTTGAAAGGCGCTTATGAATGAAATGAAATTTTGAAAGGTGCTTAGAAATCAAATGTATTATTATGATTATTATTATTATTATTAATCACCCACCCACACTTGTAACTTGGATCCCTGGTGACGCAATAGCTGCAAGGGGCTCAAGCGCAGAAAAAAACCTGTCTTGCTCTCACTGCATTATGGCAACCACGCCGGCCATCAAATATGCATCCAATTACATAAGAGCCAGTCCCTGTTATGCAACCGCACCGCCTGTCCTCGTCCACGCCGCGAAGACCACCGCCACCAAAACATCCTCAACGCGCATATCCAAAAAAAAATAATGTCTCCCACATGATGAAAACACACTCACCTTCACACTCCTCATTCATTCATTTTCATCTTTTCCTTTCCTCTAGCATCCCAACACACCCACACCCGCATCCACACACGTGCACACACAAACACACACACACACACACACACACACACACACACACACACACACACACACACACACACACGCACCTCAAACAAAATATATGGCTTGGCTTTGGCGACCACCACAAACCAAACCGGAAACCTTCAAGTACCGACTAGTGGTCCAAACAGAAGATGAAGATAAACGCACCCGAGTGTTGCATATGTTTGTCTTTGTTGCCGCTTATGCCTCACCCACGACAACGGATGAATATCACCGCACAAAATTTAGTATTAAATCAGACAAAATTGAAAAAAATTAACTCATTCACTGCCATCCTTAAATTTATTCGACAATTGAAAATATGACGTGGAGCGTCATTCCTGAATTTGGTTGGGTTTTGGTTTTTCTTGCTGTGGTGCCAATAAAGCGCTGGCCAGACCTCTGGAAATGTTTTCCCTTCCACAAGGGGGCAGCATTTCCCTTTTTTCCACATTAACATTTTCTTCCAGCTTCAGCTATTGTTAAACAGCTATATAAACCAATATGTACAGTGATACCTCAGCTTACGAACGCTTTAACTTCCGAACTTTTCGCCTTGTGAGAATATAATCTTGGCATACGAACTAGTTTTCGGCAAATGAACCAAACCACACGGAGCTGGCGGTGGCTGGAGGACGAGTTTTCATCACCCCTTTCCTTGAGTGCATATGTGGTTTGTTTTCAAGGATACTTTTGCTATTATGGGACCGAAAAAGTCCCCACGATGCTAAGAAGACATTAAAGAAAATTACGATCGAGCAGAAGAAGGAGATCATTGAAAAACATGAATGAGCTGTGCTTTTGTGTGACTGGTCCCACGACCAGTATGCTAAGTCGACCATTGCTACGTGTGGCTAATGGCAGTGTCTGAAACTCACGAGAAAAAGTTACCGGACACCAGGGCTGAAAACTTTGAAAAGTTGCCTGCCCAGCCATAAAGTTGGCTGGCCCATTTTTCACAACTTGAAACACAATAAGACGGCTAATCGCAAAAAAAAACATTGTTGCAAAGTATCAAGGATTGATAATCAGAGTATATAACAGAACACTTTAAAATTTACCGACCTCAAATGCTCCCTTGCTTAATTTATGGTAAATATCCCTTGCTGATGATTTTGCTCCAGTTATCGTTTAGTCCATACACTTCCCGGCAGGTTGCACAGTGCAATATTTTTGCGTTGCGTCGTCTGCTGCAAGCCACATAAACACCTCTTTCCACTATGACTTTAATGTATGTTGACGTTTTGTTAGCTTCTTTTGAATCCTTCTTCTGGGGCTATGACGCTCGGGAAAGTCCGGAAGCACGAAGTTGCAGGCTTCTGATTGGCTGCCGAGTATGCAAATTGCCGAAAGAAAATCGTAGGTTTTTTTTTCTTTTGTTTTTTCTCGAAAAAGTTGTCGGCCACCCGGGCGGAGACATTCTGTAAATTGTACGCCTTACGTAAAAATTAGACGCCCCCGGCGTCCGGGCAGATGTTATTTCAGACACTACTAATGTTTCTGTGTTGTCTAAGCATTGGTCTCAGGCAATAGAAGAGGTTGAAAAACTTCTGTTGATTTGGATTACCGAAAAGTAGCTCGCAGGGGACAGTGTGAGTGATGGTATTCTCGCCAAGAAAGCACAACTTCACTCGGATATCATCAAGAGGCAACTACATCAACGACCATCACAAAGGTAAATAAAACGACTTTATTACACAGTCCAGTTTATTTTTTTAATTACAGTCCTTATGGAATGTGACTCTCCTTCGAAACAGCAATCCCTCCCTCCGACCTCCTCCCACCCCATTCCATCAAGCCATCAAGTACCATCATCACAAATGCAAATAAAATACTTTATTGTACAGTGCAGTGTATTTCTTTCATTAGAATACAATAGCACATTTATTATACATAAATAAGGTATATTTTGTGTAGTTTTATGGTTTATTTAGTAGAAGATCATGTTTTATGGGGACCTGGGAACGGATTATTTTCATTTTAATGGTTTCCTATGGGAAATTAATTTTTGGTATACCCACTTTAGCACTGGAGTGGACACATTTTTGCACGTCTGGCAGTGAATGACTTAAAGGACAACCGACGCCTCCGACGAGTTGTGTCCATAATTTGTAAAATCGCTTCAAATGACTTCTACTGAGCGTATTTTACAAAGATTCCACCGCATATAGCTATATTCTACATTTTAAGACTCGTTCTGAACATTCCGGAAGTCTTGTTTTTGAGTTAGTGACAAGTCCTGACATCACGTTACGGAAGGAACGCCCCTGGCCGAGAAAGGACACACTAATTTAAAGCAAATTCTTTACTTACAGACAGTGTATTGTAGGTGTTCAAATACCTGAAATGTTTCGGCGTATACTTCCGCCTTCGTCCAAAGGACACACTGTCGCAGTCCTTTCATCACATCAATGCATTTTGCAGTACTTTGTTTGGTCTGAAAACTTCGTGTTGATCCGTGTTGATGGCGAAATTAGAAGGAAAACACATAAATAACGCGATGGTGAATCCTTGTGTGTGTTGCACCAAGCATCGATTTGATATTCGCTGACAAAAATTCCCAGGACACAAATAAGCCCATTTCCACTGAGCTACGTCGCCATCTTCTGCCTTTTTTGGGTGCTACATTTCTCTCCAGATGCCTCAAAATGACACGGAATAAATTATTTAATCGATTGCAAACATGTATGCTTTCCTCTTCAGAACTATTTGAATCATATTCGGAACTGGATGAGAAACAAGAAAGCATCTTCTCCGAATCTGAAGCCATTGTTTTGATTCTCGAGCAAGGCAAGACGTCTTGGCTTGACACCACAAGGGGGGACCTTCTGAAACTGGCTACTTCCGGGTTCAAATTGAAGTAGTTTTTAGACACTTTAAGTCATTTTTATTGGTGTTTTGCATTTGACTAAATATATCATACTGTGTGTTTTGGGTATTTTAGATGCTATAAAACGTTTTTCTGATGTCAGTTAGGAAACAAAAAAGTGGTGTCGGTTTTCCTTTAAATTCCTCACTCGATCAACCATTAAGCTGTTAAAAGTTCCAAACGGATTGTGGACATGCCGTCAGCATTCAAACGATCGTTCAAACAGTAGTTTTGTACCCACTGGACACTCACATTGAAGTCACCAAAATGAAATTATATTAATAAGCGAAAATATAACAACATAACATTTATTGGTCTCTGTACTTAATTTTTTTTAATAAATTACATGCTTACAATGTTTTATGTTTTACGAAAATGTTTCATGTATGATTTATTTCACTATTTAATGGAGAGAAAAGTCAATACAAATAAATAAATAAATAAATAAATAAATAAATAAATAAATACATCCCCCACGCTCATGTTTTCATTTCAGCGTCATAAAATAAAAAGTCAAAAGCAGATTTGTTTCATGCCAAACATTCAAAGTAAGAAAGGAACATCTCGAGATGTACTTTTTTCTCTAATTCTTTTTAAGAGGACATTTGCATAGATATTTTAGGATCGTCACACAGTCCGTAGGGAATAAGATTAGATGTCGCTCACATTCGCATGTGCGCGCAAAGGTATGATGGCAACAAAGTGTGAATAAATTAATGTTTGCTGTCAATGACTTGAGAGGAGGAAAGTCAAAGCGAGACCTGACGCTGTCAACTGACTGAAGAAAGAAGGATTTTCAGGCCTTTTTGTATTGGGACAAAAGAGGACACGTGGCGGAGAAACAAAGAAGAATGGGAGACCAAGCAGTAGAAGGGACAAGATAATCTTTTCTTCTGACCTATTGATTCATTTATTTCCGATTTGTCCTCAGAGTATATGACAGATTGGTCGACAGGCCAGTCACAGGCCGTTCGATAGCTAGTTGCTGAGTATCCGTATTTTGTCTGCTAGCTTGCGGGCTAACCTCTTCATGGCAGATGTTAATGTGGCATCGAAAACGACAGGCGGTGTCAGCTAGCCAGCGCTGCTAGCGTCTTAGTGCTAATACCTCACATCGAGCTTATCTTGTGTCAACGCCGCAGGGGCACACTCCCGCACACAGAAACAGACACACACACACACACACACACGGGTGGGGTTAGCGATGATGGCTAATCCGTGCCGCTATATACAGCAAGTAGGCCTAAGCTACACACCCCCTTTTTTTAATGCATGCCGGGGAAAAAAAATGTCAGAAGCATGCGATGAAGATTAGCGGTCAAAAGATGAAAATATTGAATGTAGAGAGAGCAAGGCTGATATCCAAAAGACACTTCAGAACATTTCGAAGGCCACAAAAGCCTCCCAATTTGCCAAGTGTTTGTACAATTATTCAGGACTTTCAAACATCCCAAGAACCTCAAGCAATGCCGAATCTCACCCCTAATGGCGTTTTAGAAATATTGCACAGGTATGATGACGATGGTAACTTTAATTATATTTTCACACTAACTGCTCAGCTGCTTTGCTGCCCTTTGTTTAGGCTAACAACAACACAAAGTTTGGCTAGTATACAGTGAGACCTCAACTTACGAACACCTTATCTTACGAACTTTTCATCTTACGAACTTCACATTTATGAAAATTAAACCTTATAATAAGCACTATTTTCAGAATACATACCCGCCACGGCTGGTCCATCAAGCACACGACCTTCGGATCTGGCGGAGTGATCTTCGGCGGAAGCGGAAGCACACGACCGAACAGCGCTCCAGCCGGCGCTACTTTCCACACCCCCTCTCATTGAATGCACACATCCATCGCCTACTTGGAGCTTTTTGCTGATAATTTTACTATGATGGGACCGAAAAAAACCACCACAGGCTCGTGTTCAGCCCAAGAAGACACAAAATAAAATCACCGGCGCTGAGAAGAAGGAGATAATTGAAAAACACGAACGAGGTGTGCGTTTGTGTGATTTAGTGGCCGAGCACGGCTATGCTAAGTCAACCATTGCTACCATTCTCCGGAACAGAAAAGCCATCAAACGTGCGTCTGTTGCAAAAGGTGTTTCCATGCTCTCAAAGCGACGGTCTCGGGCAATCGAGGAAGTTGAAAAACTTCTGTTAATTTGGATTAACGAAAAGCAGCTATCCGGCCACAGCGTGAGTAAAGCTATTTTATGTGAGAAAGCAAGGCTACTTCACGCCGATATCGCCATGCGCCAACCTGGAAGTTTGGCGCTTATTGAGGATCTTAAAGCCAGTAAAGCCAGATCGTTCGAGAACATCTGAGGAGGAAATGGCTGCAGCATCAAGTGAGCTCATAAAGGCAATGTTGGCAAAGTGGAATGATGTGCAGGCTTTTACCGAACAGTTCCATTCAGAAAAGACTGTGGCTATGACAATCATCAACATGATGAACAATAATGTGATGCCTCAGCTTCGTAAGACCTTACAAGTCAGAAACCAACAGGTGTCAATTAAGAGGTTTTTAATCAGCAAAAATGATGAGGAGTCTCCAAAGAAAAAAGAAGAGAAGCCACACCAGAGGTTAAGTTACCAACAGTCCTTATAGAAGGTGACTCTCCTTTCATAAGCCATCAACGACCATCAAAAAGGTAAATAAAACTTTATTTTACAGCACAGTTTATTTCTTTAATTACAGTCCTCATGTAATGTGCCTCTCTTTCCAAACAGCAATTCCCTTTGACCTTCGACCTCCAACGCCATTCCATCAAGCCATCAATGACCATCACAAATGTAAAAAAGTGACTTTATGATACAATGCAGTGTATTTCTTTCATTACAATACAATAGCGGACCCGCGTGGGTTTTCTCCGGGTCCTCCGGTTTCCTCCCACACTCCAAAAACATGCATGGCAGGCAGATTGACCGCTCCAAATTGTCCCTAGGTGAGTGTGAGAGTGACTGTTGTATGTCTTTGTGTGCCCTGCGATTGGCTGGCAACCAATTCAGGGTGTCCCCCGCCTCGTGCCCGAAGACAGCTGAGATAGGCTCCAGCAACCCCCGCGACCCTAATGAGGAATAAGCGGTACGGAAAATGAGATGAGATGAGATGAGATGAGACAATAGCACATTTATTATACATAGAATAAGGTATGTTGTGTGTAGTTTAAGGCTTATTTATTTGAAAAGTATATTTTATGGAAACCCTGGAACGGATTATTCTCATTTTAATGGTTTCCTATGGGAATTTTTTTTTGAGATACACAATTTTCGCCTTACACACTCTGTCTGGGAACCAATTAAGTTTGTAAGTTGAGGTCTCACTGTATATCTATATAGATTTTGCGCCTGTGTGTGTGTGTTCGTGTGTGTATTTTTGGGCCTCCTTTAAGCATGTTGACTTCCTGCGTCGGGGGGGAGGGGTCAAAGGACATGACGTCACTCAAATAACAGCTTTGCTCCGCTAAGTGCCTCCAATTAATAACAACCTGCCTCCTCTCTCCTTCTCCTTCCGCTAGTCAAGGCCGCAGCCTGACGCCAACTTTCTGCACTCTCGTTCGTCTTCCTCCTTCCGTCGCTCTCTCATCTCGGGCGGCGAGCCAGCGAGCGAGGGCAGTTTCTAATCGGGGGTGGGTTGGGTATGATGACGGAGGGAAGGATGAGGAGGGCGGTGGAGGGAGAGTCGGCTAAAATAAATAAATACGTACATGGATAGATGGATAGATGGATAGAGAGTTAGCTAGCTAGCTAACTTGATAGATGGATAGAGAGTTAGCTAGCTAGCTAACCCGATAGATGGATAGATAGAGAGTTAGCTAACTCGATAGATAGATGGATAGAGAGTTAGCTAACTCGATAGATAGCTGGATAGAGGGTTAGCTAACACGAT
>NC_142752.1:11897500-11910000 GCF_051943395.1 Hippocampus bargibanti
GGTAAGGACTTGCAGCAGGTTAGGGCGATTAAGGATATAGAGATGGCAATGTATTAACAGGTGCCAGTAGTGTGATGGCAAGATGGAAAGAGTACTTTGAAGAATTGATGAATGAGGAAAATGAGAAGGAACAAAGAGTAGAAGACGTGACTGTTGTGGACCAAGCCGTAGCAAACATTAGCAAGGATAAAGTGAGGAGGGCGCTGAAGAGGATGAAGGGGTTAAAGGCACTTGGGCCTGATGATTTACCAATCGAGGTATGGAAGTGTCTTGGAGAGGTGGTGGTGGTGTTCCTGACTGGGTTATTCAACAAGATCTTAGATGGTGAACAGATGCCTGAAGAAGGGAGACGAAGTGTACTCGTGCCCATTTTTAAGAACAAGGGAGATGTGCAGAGTTGTACTAACTACAGAGGAATAAAGTTGATGAGCCATACAATGAAACGATGGGAAAGAGTAGTTGAAGCTAGACTAAGAGCAGAAGTGAACATTTGTGAGCAGCAGTGTGGCTTCATGCCAAAAAAGAGTACGACAGATGCAGTGTTTGCTTGAAGAATGCTGACAGAGAAGTACAGAGAAGGTCAGAAGCAATTGCATTGTGTCTTTGTAGATCTGGAGAAAGCGTATGACAGGGTGCCCAGAGAAGAACTGCGGTATTGCATGAGGAAGTCTGGAGTGACAGAAAAGTATGTCAGAGCGGTGCAAGACATGTATCATGACTGTAAGACAGTTGTGAGGTGTGCTGTCGGTGTGACTGAGGAATTCAAGGTGGAGGTGGGACTCTTCCAGGGGTCAGCTCTGAGCCCCTTCTTATTTGCTATGGTGATGAACAGGCTGACAGACGATGTTAGACAAAAATCTCCTTGGACCATGATGTTTGCAGATGACATTGTGATCTGTAGCGAGAACGGGGAGCAGGTGGCGTAGAAACTAGAGATGTGGAGATATGCCCTGGAAAGGAGAGGAATGAAGATCAGTTGTAGCAAGACTGAATATATGGAATATATGTGTGAATGAGAGGGATCCAAGTGCAAGAGTGATGCTACAGGTAGAAGAGATAAAGAAGGTGGAGGATTTTTAAGTACTGGACAGTAGTCAACTGTCCAGAGCAATGGAGAGTGTGGAAAAGGGGTAAAGGAGCGTGTCCCGGCAGGCTGCAGAGGCTGGAGAAAAATGTCAGATGTGATGTGTGACAGAAGGGTTTCAGCTAGGATGAAAGGAAAAGTGTATAAAGCAGTGGTGAGACCCGCCATGATGTTCGGACTGGAGACAGTGCCACTGAAGAAAAGACAGGAAGCAGAGCTGGAGGTAGCAGAGCTGAAGATGTTGAGGTTTTCTTTGGGAGTGACCAGGTTGGATAGGATCAGGAATGAGTACATTAGAGGGACAACTCATATTAGAGGCTTTGGAGAGAAACTCAGAGAGGCCAGACTGAGATGGTTTGGACATGTCCAGAGGAGAGAGAGTGACCATATCGGGAGAAGGATGCTGAGCCTTGAACTGCCAGGCAGGAGGCCGGGAGGAAGACCGAAGAGGAGGAGGTTTATGGATGTTGTCAAAGAGGACATGAAGGTAGCTGCTGTGAGAGACGAGTATGCACAAAAACGGATTAGATGGAGGACATTGACTTGCTGTGGCGACCCCTGAAGGGAAAAGCCGAAAAGAAAAGAAGTTGGTCAGGTGTCAAGAAATGTTTCAACTTGAGTTCTGCTTTATTCGTTTCACTGACATTACAATGACAGCCAATGACTAATGATGTCTGCTTCTGTGTTCCGTCATCATTTTGTCATTTGTGATGACAATTACTCAGTCCCATATGGAATATTTACATCACAAGTAATGATCCAGATAACAAATATATTGTGCTTACATCGTGATTAGCGCTTTATTCATGTCTAACGTGTATGTGCACTCGCATATTTATTGCGCCACTTGACGTCAAACATAAACGCCGCTCAAGTGGCATAAATGCCAAGCTTTGCTCTCACTTTCAAGTTGAACCCGTTAATGTGAGCGAGGCGAGTGATGCAAGCGTGTGCGCTGCCTTGCAACCCAAAGTGATTGCAAAACAAGCCTGGCGCCATCCGTTTAAAAAGTGGCAATGTAAACACCATATGTAAAACCCAATTTTAACGTGTTGATCGGTGGCACTTGTCCAGTGCAGTGATACCTCGGTTTACGAACCCCTTGGCTTACCAACTTTTCGGATTACGAACGTTACATTTATGAAAAATCTACCTTGGCATGCAAACTATTTTTCGGGACACACACCGAACGCCACAATGTGTCCGTCGCAAACGAGCCCGTTCTCCTAACAAGAAAATGGCAGGCGACTGTTTTTGACCTCTATTCCCCACCCCCATTCTTCGGTTAAAGCCACGTGATTGGTCAAGAACGCAGCAGTAAGGAGTAGGGGGCTACAGACAGAGAGAGAGTGAGGCCGTTCTCCATAAAACAAAATGGCAGCCAACTTTTTTTTGTCTCTATTCCCCGCCCCCAGTGTTCTGTTAAAGCCACACAATTGGTCAAGAACGCAGCAGTGAAGGGGGAGGGGGTGAAACAGGCAGACGACAGAGAGTGATAAAATGGATAGAAAACAGTGAAATTTGGACTCATTTCAAATTTGATAGTTCAAAAGCAGAGTGTAGACTGCAAGGTTAAAATATCCCATCAATCAGGCTCCACAAATAACCCGCAGAAGCCATCTGTACACATGTTGCAAAAAGCTATCAACCCAGCTAAACAGAACACAATTGATGAGGAACAAGGTAAAATTATCGCAGAGAAAGCACCTACAAGGGATCATTCAAGATGGTAAAGAAGGCGACGTTCCTCATCAAGTGTTTAATGCTGATGAAACCGGTCACTCCATTCCATCAAGCCATCAACGACCATCACAAAGGTAAATAAAACAACTTTATTATATAGTGTAGTTTAATTATAATACAATAGCACATTTATTATACATAAAATAAGCCATCAACGACCATCACAAAGGTAAATAAAACAACTTTATTATATAGTGTAGTTTAATTATAATACAATAGCACATTTATTATACATAAAATAAGCCATCAACGACCATCACAAAGGTAAATAAAACAACTTTATTATATAGTGTAGTTTAATTATAATACAATAGCACATTTATTATACATAAAATAAGGTACATTTTGTGTAGTTTTAAGGTTTAAAAAATTAGAAAGTAGAAACTTATGTTTTATGGATACCTGGGAACGGATTATTCTCATTTTAATGGTTTCCTGAGGGAAATTATTTTTTGGGATACACACTTTTTGCCTTACACACTCTGTCTGGGAACCAATTAAGTTTGTAAACCAAGGTATAACTGTATTTGTGTGACACGCATCAATGGAATGACTTGATGGCTGTAGCTCATTTATCTGATTTGATATGTGACGTTGGCTGACATTTGCGCAGTCAGATGAGCGCCAGCTCGGTCACTGATTAGACAAGACATTGTTGTCCACTTCCTGCTTTCTCATTTTACTTTTCTGTCTTCTCCTGTGAAGATACATCCACAAATGCGTGTGCACGCTTGTCAGAGATTATTAAAGTTCTGCTTGGTTTGCGCCATGCTGGCTGCAGCCATTGTTCCTCAATGTGAGCCATTCGGCGTGCGCCTGAGAAGGAAATGAGATTCGGAGCAGCTGGAAGTGGTTCCTGCAGGGAAAATCACAATCGCAAAAACAATAAGAACAAATAAGGATACAAAATAATAAAGATAACAATGGCCATGATTCCCGCTCATACAGCTGACGTGAGACCATGTGTAGTAGAACAATTTAAAAATACAGTGATACCTCAGCTTACGAACTTAATTGGTTCCCAAAAGGTTTGTGTCAGGCGAAAAGTTCATCTGCCAAATATTTATTTCCCATAAGAAAACATGTTTGTTTTCTAAATAATCCTTAAAGGACAACCGACGTCTCCGGACAAGTTGTGTCCATAATTTGTAAAATCGCTTCAAATTACTTCTACTGAGCGTATTTTACAAAGATTCCCCCGCATATAGCTATATTTTACATTTTAAGACTCGCGCTGAATATTCCGGAAGTCTTGTTTTTGAGTTGGTGACGAGTCCTCACGTCACGTCACTGAAGGAACGCCCCTGAGCGAGGAAGGACATACCTTGCATCACCTCAATGCATTTTGCAGTACTTTGTTTGGTCTGAAAACTTCGTGTTGATCCGTGTTGATGGCGAAATTAGAAGGAAAACACAAATAACGCAATGGTGAATCGTTGTATGTTACACCGAGACAACTCTTTGACTTTCGCTGATAAAAATTCCAAGCTGAAAAATAAAACCATTTCCAACGGAGCTCTGGCGCCATCTTCTGCATTTTCTGTAACGCTACACATTAGTCTTGATCCCTCAAAATGACCTGGAAGACCTTCTTTAATCGATTGCAAACATTTATACTTTCCTCTTCAGAACTATTTGAATCATAATCATAACTGGATGCGTAACAAGAAACCATATTCTCCGAATCTGAAGCCATTGTTTTGATTCTCGAGCAATGCAAGACGTCTTGGCGTGACGTCACGAACTGGTGGCGGGACTTTCTGAAAATGCCCAATTCGCAGCTCAATTTTGGACACTTTAAGTCATTTTTATTGGTGTTTTGCATTTGACTAAAAATATCAGCCAGCGCGTTTTGGTTATTTTAGATGCTATAAAACGTTTTTCTGATGTCAGTTAGGAAACAAAAAAGTGATGTCGGTTGTCCTTTAAAACTACACGAAATATATCTTATTTTATGTATTATAAATGTGATATTGTATTGTAATTGAAGAAATGAACTGAAATTGTATAATAAAGTTGTTTTATTTATTTTTGTGATGGCCGTTGGAGTGGTTGCTTCTTGATGATATCCAAGTGAAGTTGCTGTGCTTTCTCGGCGATAATACCCCCAGTCACTGTCCCTTGCTATCTGCTTTTCGTTAATCCAAATTAACAGAAGTTTTTCAACCTCTTCTATTGCCTGAGGCCGTTGCTTAGACAACACAGAAACACCCTTCGCCACACCTAGCAATGGTCGAGCATACTGGTACTGGGACGCTAAGTCACACAAACGCACACCTCGTTCGTGTTTTTTGATGATCTCCATCTTCTGCTCGACCGTCATTTTTCGTGGGGTATTTTTCAGTCCCCAAAAAGCAAAAGTACTCCACTCGATAACAAATCACATCTGCACTGAGTGCCTCAAAGATAGTGGGTGTGTAAAACTAGTCTGCCAGTATGTGGCACACTGTTCCCCGAAAAGTAGTTCGTATGCCAAGATTATATTCTCGCGAATTTAATGTTTGTAAGGCGAAACGTTTGTAAATTAAAGCGTTCGTAAACTGAAGTATCACTGTATATATTTAAACGTTGTGAAATATATCCTGTCAACTCCAGCACCAAGTATTTCTACTAGTGGCCACCTCACCCCAAATACAGTAAAGTCTCGTTATATCGATATTCTCGGGAGTCGGAAAAAATATCGATATAACCGGACTATCGATATATCCGATCCTGCGCCGAACTGCATTAACAAAAGCCGCCAAAAGAGGGCAGCCAAGCGCCATATAAGAAACGGAGCTGGCCATGAGCTCCCATTTTGTGCCTCTTTTTTTTTTTGGGTGAGAGATGTTCCCCCAATGTTGCCTCAAAATGGCACATATAATTCTTTAATGATTGCAAACATGTATGCTTTAATCTTCTGAACTACAGTGTATTTGAATCATATTCATAACTGGATGTGTAACAAGAAAGCATATTATCCGAATCTGAAGCCATTGTTTGGATTCACAAGCAATGCAAGACGTCTTGGCGTGAAGTCATTTTTATTGGTGTTTTGCATTTGAATAAAAAGTGACATTGATTGTCCTTTAATACACAGTATGGAATGTTAATAATTTTCAAAATCATCACGCTTCAGCAGACAAAAGAAGAAACATTGTTGCAAAAAACGATTGCATTCATATACAGTACAGTGGGCATGTACATAACACAACAGGGAAACTGCAACGCTTACATCTTACTGTATTACAGTAAAGTCTCGTTACATCGATATCGGATATATCGATAGTCCCGGTTATATCGATACTATTTCTATGCACGCACGGAGAAAATTACATGCAAACAGGGTCGGATATATCGATAGTCCCGGTTATATCGATATTTTTTCAGACTCCCTTGAATATCGATATAACGAGACTTTACTGTATGTATACAATTTAAAAAAGTCATCAATCTTCTTCTGCTTCCCATTTTTACCTTTTAACACAAAAACTTCAATCTCGTCTGCTACACACGAGCTAGCGTCTGAAAATGAAAATGGCTCTGCTACACGGGTGCTGGTCACGTAACAAACTCACGTGACCAAGTCGACCAATGGCGCGACCATTGGCTTGTCACGTGACCAAGACACGTTACCAAGTCGACCGATGGCGCGACCGATGTATCGATATAAACAGCAAAATGGCCGGCGGGGGATGAAAAGGAGCACCGTAATAACCGGATTTTCGTAATAACCGGGTATCGTACTAAACGGTACTAATTATACATAAAAAGAATAGAAATGTGCAAGGGAAATGAAAATAGTGTGCCGGGCACTGGGACCGGGCATCTCACTCAGCAGGTGTACGGGAGGGGGCGGGTTTATGTCACATATATTTCACTGCAGTTTCGGTTTTACTTTACTTTCTCCTTGTTAGCAGTTGGAATAAAGACGTACTCCAATCGACCGTGTGTTCTCATTCCTCAACTGCTACACTGGTGACCCCGACGTTCGAAATGTTCATGACAGCAGACGAAGAGATATCTTCCACGGCCATGCCGCCACGACCGGCGCCTCAGCTCGCAGCTGCCGCCTACGCCGCGAAGCTGCCCGAGTTTTGGAGTAGCGACCCGGCTTCGTGGTTCCAACATGTGGAAGCGCTTTTCCACCTACGAGGCGTCACGACAGATGAGCCGAAATATTATCTGGTCGTGGCGTCTCTCAACGAACAGACGACTCGTCGTGTGCTGCCTCTCTTGCGCGCACCTCCACCGAGCGAAAAATACGCAGCGCTCAAACACCTGCTGCTCCGACGGTTCACGTTGTCGGCCTCTGAGAGAGCAGACAGGCTTCTTTTTCTCTTCCCGGACTCGGCGACGGAACAGCAGTGGACCTGATGGACAAAATGTTGTCGCTACTGGGTTCGGATGACGGCGGATTCCTGTTCCCCCACGTGTTCCTTCGCCAGCTACCGGCCTCTGTGCGCGCCGTGCTAGCCAACTCGACGTGCCTAGCCACCGGCGACTACCGAGGTTTGGCTGAAGAAGCGGACCGGGTGCTGCTGGCGACACGGAGGTTCGCCGTGCAAAGCGTGACGGCCGAACCCCTCGGCGGAGCGGCAGCGAACATCGATCCGACCCTAGTAGCCGGAGTGGTCACGCGGAAGCGACACGAGAAAGCCCTCTGTTTTTTCCACCAGCGGTTTGGCGCCAAGGCCCGACGCTGCACACCACCCTGCACCTACGAGGCTCCGGGAAACGCCAGCGCCGGCACCCAATAGCGGCCGTGGGTGCCGGCAACGAAAGCGAGCTGCTTTTTATCACAGACTCCTCGTCAGGTAGACGTTTTCTGGTGGACAGCGGGGCACAAGTAAGCCTGCTGACGCCCACGGCCTCGGACAAGACGGCAGATGGATGTGGGCCTCCCCTGCGCGCAGCTAACGGCTCGCCCATCGCCAGCTTTGGCACCAGGTCGGTAACTGTGTGTTTCCACGAACGAAAATTCGAGTGGGACTTTATTGTGGCCTCGATTACAGTTCCGATAATCCGCGCGGATTTTTTATGCGCTCATGGACTGCTTGTGGACCGTCGTTTGATCGACGGCATCTCTTTCGCCACTTTCCCATGTGAGGCTGGAGGGCTTGGAGCATTGACGCACGCAAATTATTTAACGTCAGGTAACGTTTATGAACGCCTGCTGACCGATTATCCGTCGTTAACCACACCCGCCTTTTCCAATGCCGATACAAAACACGGGGTACATTTCATTCCCACGGTTGGCCCGCCAGTTTTTGCCCGCGCTCGTCGCCTCGACGCGGCAAAATTGGCAATGGCGAAAGGGGAGTTCGCGACGATGGAGCGCTTGGGCATCGTGAGGCGTTCCAACAGCCCGTGGGCCTCACCATTGCACATGGTGCCCAAAAGTGACGGTTCTTGGCGGCCGTGCGGTGATTTTCGTCGGCTTAATAATGTAACCACACACGACCGTTACCCAATTCCGCACATCCAGGACTTTTCCGCACGTTTGGCCGGAGCCGTGATCTTTTCCAAAGTTGATCTCGTTCGCGGTTATCACCAGGTTCCGGTACGGGCAGAAGATGTGCCAAAAACTGCAGTAATAACCCCTTTTGGCCTCTTTGAATTCCTCCGTATGCCTTTTGGCCTGAAGGGGGCGGCACAGACCTTTCAGAGACTGATGGACTCAGTCTTGCGAGGCCTAGATTTTGTGTTCGTCTACCTCGACGACATTCTTGTGGCCAGCCCTTCACCAGAGGAACACCTGTCGCACTTAAGGATGGTTTTCAAGCGCCTTGATGTGCATGGCCTTATCGTTAACCCTGTGAAGTGCCAATTTGGTTTGCCCAAGATCGATTTCTTGGGGCACCGCATTTCTCCACAGGGTGCCATCCCCTTACCCGCCAAAGTGCAGGCTGTGGTGAATTTCCCCCGCCCAGCCACAGTTAAAGCTTTGCAGGAGTTTTTGGGCATGATAAATTTTTACAACCGGTTTCTTCCTCACGCAGCCGACCTCCTACAACCCCTCTACGGCGCCTTGAGAAAAAAGAAGGCTAACGACCCCGTCGAGTGGGCCCCGCAACGAGTGCAGTCCTTTGAACGAGCCAAGGAGGCTCTTGCGGGTGCAACTCTTCTGGTCCACCCGATCTCAACCGCACAGGTGGCCTTGACTACCGACGCGTCTGATGTTGCTGTAGGGGCGGTGGTTGAGCAGCTTGTGGAGAACGAATGGCACTCCCTTGCATTTTTCAGTCGGAAGCTGCAAGATAACGAACGCAAGTATAGTGTTTTCGACAGAGAGTTGTTAGCACTCTATCTTGCAACGCGCCATTTTCGTTTCCTCCTCGAGGGGCGCCTACGTAGATCATAAACCCCTTACATTCGCCATGTCCAAGGTGACCGAACCGTGGTCGGCCCGACAGCAACGGCATCTAGCGGCTATTTCCGAATTCACAACAGACATTCGGCATGTGGCCGGCAAATGTAACCCTGTGGCCGATTGCCTGTCACGCACGTTCGTTTGTCCAGTCCAGATCGGGGTGGATTTCTCAGAGATGGCCACGGCCCAATCTGAGGATCCGGACATCCACGAACTCAAGGCAGCAGGCACGGCCCTGAAACTGGAGGAGGTGGCAGTGTGTGAAGGGGGTCCCGCTCTCCTCTGCGATGTGTCTACGGGTCGCACTCGTTCCGTGGTTCCGCAGGAGTGGCGTCTGCGAATTTTTGATTCAATTCATTCCCTTTCACACCCTGGCGTCCGGGCGTCAGTCAAACTACTTGGGGCCAAGTTTGTCTGGCCTGGGTTAAGAAAGGACGTCAGGAAGTGGGCAGCTGCATGCGTGGCATGTCAGCGCGCCAAAGTCCACAGGCACACCCGGGCGAACCTAGAAACTTTTCCGAGTTACAGGAGATTTGACCACGTCCATGTGGATCTGGTCGGGCCCCTCCCTCCTTCGCAGGGTTGCACACATCTCCTCACTATGGTCGATCGGACCACTAGGTGGCCGGAAGCTGTCCCCCTGTCCTCCACAACCTCGACAGACATTGCCCGCCCATTTCTGTCATCCTGGGTCGCACGTTTCGGCACGCCGTCCGATATCACTTCGGACAGAGGCCCCCAGTTTGTGTCCGAGCTCTGGTCGGCCATGGCGCAGTCCTTGGGTGTGCAGGTACACCGCACTATGGCCTACCACCCACAGGCTAACGGGATGTGTGAACATTTCCACCGGTCACTTAAAGCCGCGCTACGGGCCACACTATCGGACGGTAACTGGGTTGACCGGCTTCCGTGGGTCCTGCTCGGGTTACGTTCAGCTCCTAAAGAAGACCTTAACGCCGCTCCGGCAGAGTTAGTACTCAGTCAGCCACTCCGCATCCCTAGTGAATTCCTGCCTGAAGCTTCGGGTGCACCTTCTTTCCCCCTTTTGCCACGGGAGCCCCTGGCTCCAGCACCATTTCACCACGGCGTCCCCAAAATATTCGTTCCGTCTGCTCTCAGGTCAGCCCGTTTCGTCTTCGTGCGTCATGATGCCCACCGCTCTCCCCTCCGGCCGCCGTATGATGGCCCGTTTAGAGTGCTCGAACACGGGGAAAAGAGTTTTGTGCTCGATATGGGTGGGAGAAGGGAGGGCGTTTCTATAGACAGACTCAAGCCGGCTCACATAATTGCAGGCGAGGATGTTTCGCCGGCCCAGGTCCCACGTCGCGGACGCCCTCCAAAACCTCCAGCCTCTCCGCGGCATGCCAGGGTTGAGTGTCGTTCCCCCACTCAGTTCTCACCCGGATCACCTGCCCGAGCAATTTCACCTTTACCACCGAACGACGGACTGCATAGTCGTTGTGGCAGGCTGGTCAAGCACCCTGCAAGATTTTCGCCTTGACTGTCCTTCTGGGTATTCTGGGGGGGGCTGTGTGGCGGGCACTGGGACCGGGCATCTCACCCAGCAGGTGTACGGGAGGGGGCGGGTTTATGTCACATATATTTCACTGCAGTTTCGGTTTTACTTTACTTTCTCCTTGTTAGCAGTTGGAATAAAGACGTACTCCAATCGACCGTGTGTTCTCATTCCTCAACTGCTACAATAGTATCGTAATAAGCGGTACTGTCGATATAACCAATATCGATATAACGAGACTTTACTGTATGTCAATGTCTTATTTTGAAGTAGGAAGTTGAAATTGCACCTATAAAATCTCATCACAAAATGGCTTCCCACCTGCCCTTACGCGCTAACGAACGAAAACACACACACACACACACACACACACACACACACACACACACACACACACACACACACACACACACACACACACACACACACACACAGGAGAGGACTATGCTGGCGCTTGAAAATAAAGATTATACGTTTAATAGGTGATGTGAACATACTAGTTTAAGCTTTGTTTCTTTTCAACTGCCTCAGGGAATCATAATGACTTTAAATGTTCTGAACTCCTGGTCGGTAAGGCTATAAATCGCTAATGACGCTAAATGGCGGCCGTGTTTGCTGTTTCCTCGTTAAATAGTAATGCAAGAGTGCTAAAGTTGTCAAATATTTGTGTGTGTGTTTCTCTGTCTGTGTGTGTGTACCTGTGTGTACTCGTAGACAAAGATGTATCACATAGCTAGAAGAGAAAAGCAATATCGAACGCAAACAAGCGTTACTGCTGCAGGCACGCACTCACGTACCATCTTAATCAATGACTGTGTGTGTGTGTTTGTTTGTTGTTGTGGAGACAAAATGGGAGAGTGGAGGCAAACAAAAACTGTGCTGTTCTGCTGAAGGAGCAGCAAGTAAAAATCAATTCAATTAGCATTTGCTAATCCGCATTTGTTCGTCGTTGTTTTTTTTTTTACCAAAACCCGACGAAAAAAAAAAAAAAAATATTTTTTGGAAAATTGGAGGCAATGTGTTTTGTTTTGTAGAACAGCAAAAGTAAAATTGGCTTTTGGGATATGCAAATTAGAAATGTACCATGCGTTGAAATGTCATTCACTCCATGATCTGTCATTTTCTCTCGCCCTTCAAACTCCAACTTTTGACACCTGCTTTGTTTTTCACCGACATATATTGGAGTTCTGTCCCTCGTAATTAATTGACTTGACAAGCTAAAATTGTCCACCCAATTGTGGACAATTTCTACTTAAAAGCGGTGCTGATCAGCAAACCAAAATGATGGATTGTCACTATCTACATGGATCTTTTGATATTTACACTGATTTATAATCGCAAATTTCTCAGGTAAGATGGTCAACGCCCTCGGTTGAACAACTTGCCGAATAAGCTCGACACGCTTACATCTCGAGAGAAATTTCCATGGTCGTGAATGACTTCAGATTTTTCTTCACATCCAACTGATGAATTTGCATGCACACATTTGTGAAATCAATAGTCTATATTGGGACGTACAGTGATACCTCGGTTTACGAACCCCTTGGCTTACGAACTTTTTGGTTTACAAACGTTAAATTTATTAAAATTTTACCTTGGCGTACGAACTATTTTTCGGGATACACATGGAGTGCCACTATGAGTGATGTGTCGTTCTCCTAACAAGAAAATGTCAGCCGACTGTTTTTGTCCACTAATCCCCGCCCCCAGTCTTCGGTTAAAGCCACGTGATTGGTCAAGAACGCAGCAGTGAGGCGGGGGTGGGGGGGGTTAAGCATTAAAGAGACAGGCAGACGACAGCGAGA